>NC_141828.1:6187287-6302287 GCF_982586985.1 Callionymus lyra
TGTCAGACACAACAGTTGCTCTTTGATGAGTTGGATGAGAATTTAAAAAAGTATTTGTAAACGTTCAAGTGGTTTGAGTTTGGGTTTTGGAGCGAAATGTTCTGATCCAGACCTTCTGACACCAGCAGGTTAAAAATAAACTTCTGCGGGAGAGCGAAGAGATGGACTCTGGCGCCCCTCTGTGGCAAAGATGAGAACAACAAGTCTGCAAATCAGAAGTCACGCCGCTTACAGTCAGAAATATCATCCCTTTCAACATCACTGACGCGTCATCTTGACGAGATGAAATCACCAGGATCTCCATCACACATCATGGCTGAAAGAAGTGCTCAGCAACTTAAAATTAGAAAAAATACGTCACACTTTAAGAGGGTCCAGCACTAAGTTCAAAAGGATTTCGGGACCGTTTCTGTCATATGCAAGGACAATGCACTTGACCGTGTCCTCACGAAGATCTTTTATTTTATTTCTTGTTTATCTTAAATGCTTGTTTAGATTGACAGTGTTGTTATCTACAGGATGTGGGGTGTGTGTGTGTGCGGACCAGGCATGTTTTGTTTTGTTTGTGACGTTTAAATTGTTTGTTCAGTTGACTTTTGTCTGCATTTAAGTGATTTTATTTCATACTTTTGAGTTTTATATTGTGTTTTCTTACAGTGTTACCAAATATTTTTGTTGAATAGGTTCGTGATCAATAGAAAAAATAAAAAAGGCAAGTTTTTTGCACGTTAGTTCCCTGGACAAATTAAATAGGCAAAGATTGGCATCTGTATTAACCACAAAATGTACGATCCATGAAACCCTAATTTATTTATTTTATTTATTGTTCTAACGTTTTGTCTGCATTGATTTAATCACAGCATCCAAACCTTCACTGATCCGTACACTTGGCAAACTTGCCTTTTTTACTCCATCTTCAAAGTTACCTTCCATAGTAACTAGTTACTTTGAAAGTAATGAGTAACTTGAAGTGACTGAGTTACTTCTCAAAGAACTAACGAGTAATATAAACAAGTTACTATCCGAGAGCAACACTGGTTAGATTTGTTAAATCAATCTGCGACTTACAGGCATGACCTGCTGCAGGTCCTCCAGTGTGGCCGTTACCATGCCAACCATAGCATTCTGGTCACATGGTGCCGTCGGTGGAGTCAGGAGCTTCCTGTACGGGACAGGAAGTTCAGTTTTGTTTTCATTAAGGGCCATAATAATGTATTACTAAGTTAGCCAGAGCCTCACACACACCTGGGACACATGAATAAACACACACTCACCTGTAGCAGAAGAGAGGGAAGTGGATGTCCAGAGCGATGCTGTTGTAAACAGCCAAGCCCATCAGCTGAGCAACGATTCAGGAAAACAATAATCACACATTGACAGTTTACTTCCCAGAGAAAAACAAGGGAAAGGAGACGAGCAGTGTAGAGATGTCTGCCATTACATCATAATATAACAACAATAATAATAATTACACATCAAGAGTCACTTGTGTGGTTTGGATTTAACATTCGTCGAGAGAAAAATCCAGCGTCGACTTTATGTATTTAAAAGTTTTCTTTTTTTTCCACCAGCAAACGACTAAATGACCTCATTGCGAAACCACTGGGCACGTTTGTGAGTCCGTCTGTGTTTGGGTGAAGGAAAGAACACGAGCTGAACATCGTCCACTCGCAGTCATGTTCCGTACACACAGCCATGAACGCACAACATGTGGAGACCATATGTCAGGTTTGTTTAGTTTCACAGTGTGGGCTGAAGCCTACTAATTACAGCGGGACACACACACACACAAGCACACGCACACACACACAAGCAGACACACAAAAAGACACACACAAGCGCATGCACAGACACACATCTACACACACAGGCAGTTACACACAGGCGTGCGCACACACACGCACAGGCAGACACACGCACCAGCAGACACACACAGGCGCACACACACACAAACACAGGCAGACACACTTCTACACACACAAGCAGACACACACACAGGGAGAAACCCACGCAAGCAGACACACACACACAGACAAACACCCTACACACACAAGCAGAGACACAAACGCACAAGCAGACACACACACCTACACACAACCATGCATACACACACCGGCAGACACACACAGGCAGAGACACACACACGCAGAGACACACGCACAGGCAGACACACACCTACACAAAAAAAGGCAGAGATACACATGCACAAGCAGACACACACACCTACACACACACACATGCATACACACACAGGCAGACACACACCTACACAAAAAGGCAGAGATACACACACAAAGGCAGACGCAACCACACACACAGGCAGAAACACACACAGGCAGAAACACACACACACAGGCAGACACACACACAGAAATGTTCACTTGTGTTTCCAACAAGTCCACTTCATCTTCTGCGTCTTCCCTTCATCATGGTCGTGAAAAGTGTGCAACTGTGTGGCCTTTGCACTGATTTAACCTCCTTTCCCTCCTTTCTGTCCAATGATGTAATGTTGCCATGACGACCAAACAACAACAGTATGGACGCAACAGATAAATCTGCTGCTCAGATGGCCACAAGAGAACCACACACACACACACACACACACACACACACACACACACACACACACACACACACACACACACACACACACACACACACACACACACACACACACACACACACACACACACACACACACACACACACACACCACATAAACAGACTTCAGCACTTCTTCTCCCATATGCTCTGTTGAATCACTCTTTTTTTGTTCTGACACACACACTTGGCGAGGAGCTGTCGGCTATTACGTTATATAACCTTACGACTGCTCCCAGCTGGCTAGTAACTGCACTTAAGTGCTGCAAACACACGCCCACAGGCGATCGCGAGTCGTCCCCAAAACACCATCAAGTCCATCTACAGAGAGGTTTCGAGGTAATATCTCAGCGATGTTAACTGACATCCATGTCTATGTGTTGATGGATCCTCGGCCATGATTAGGAACCAGATCTACGAAGGAGACCTGACCAGGGAGGAGCTTGAAGGATACAGTCCCGATCAACTGGAACTCTGAGTAGTTGTCGCATTTCCAACTGCTGAACCAATGGCAGCGCGAGTCCTTCATGTAGGTGAACATCCCTGCGAGAGACGACGACAAACACTCGTGTCAGACACACAAGGCACTTAAAGATACTTAAAGATGGTCAACAGACAACAACATCTGCTCTTGACCCTTGTGTGGCCTCTAGGTCAAGATAACCTTTGTGTTATCTGGTAAACAGGGAACTTAATGTATCAAATGATATCGTACGGTGAACTAAATATTCCGTATGGAATCGTAGGGTGAACTAAATATTCCGTATGGAATCGTAGGGTGAACTAAATATTCCGTATGGAATCGTAGGGTGAACTAAATTTATCGTAAGGAATCGTAGGGTGAACTAAATATATCGTAAGGAATTGTAGGGTGAACTAAATATATCGTACGGGATCGTAGGGTGAACTAAATTTATAGTAAGGAATTGTAGGGTGAACTAAATTTAACGTAAGGAATCGTAGGGTGAACTAAATATATCGTAAGGAATCGTAGGGTGAACTAAATATATCGTACGGGATCGTAGGGTGAACTAAATTTATAGTAAGGAATCTTAGGGTGAACTAAATTTAACGTAAGGAATCGTAGGGTGAACTAAATGTATCGTAAGGAATCGTAGGGTGAACTAAATATATCGTAAGGAATCATACGGTGAACTAAATATATCGTAAGGAATCGTAGGGTGAACTAAATTTAACGTAAGGAATCGTAGGGTGAACTAAATATATCGTAAGGAATTGTAAGGTGAACTAAATTTAACGTAAGGAATCGTAGGGTGAACTAAATATATCGTACGGGATCGTAGGGTGAACTAAATTTATAGTAAGGAATCGTAGGGTGAACTAAATATATCTTACAGAATCGTATGGTGAACTAAATTTATAGTAAGGAATTGTAGGGTGAACTAAATTTAACGTAAGGAATCGTAGGGTGAACTAAATATATCGTAAAGAATCGTAGGGTGAACTAAATATATCGTATGGGATCGTAGGGTGAACTAAATTTAACGTAAGGAATCGTAGGGTGAACTAAATTTAACGTAAGGAATCGTAGGGTGAACTAAATATATCTTACGGAATCGTAGGGTGAACTAAATTTATTGTATTGAATCGTACAGTGAACTAAATTTATAATAATACTGGACGCCAACTTATCCCCTCACTCCTCCTCCATGAATCCGACTGAACCTGTGATCTGCTGTAGACCTGAACATGTTTGGTCTTCTTACCTGCTGTCAGTGTTTGAGTCCTTCCAAAATAAAAGCACAACCTGGTACACACACACGCACACACACACACAAACACACACAACAAAGGTCTCACCATAGTCGGCGTGAAAGATCTGACGGACCAGCAGCAAGAACCACTCCTTGGTCAGTCCACCCATGTCCAGTCCTGCCTCCCCGACAAACGTCACTCTTAACTTCTTCTTCAGGTCACAGCGTTTCCTGGTCAACTGCAGGTTTAAAGGATGTCAACGTTTGTTTCCATCTCTTACTGTACTTTAGAACAATCCACATTTATGCTTCGTCTACACATCATACACAAACAAACATCTTCTGACCTCGTCCAAGGAGTCTCCCAACAGTTGAGCTCGTCGCACTTTGATGTTGAGGAAGAGCAGGTTCATGTCGACTCTCTGCCGGCGAGAGACTTTACTGACCAGACTTTGCTGCAGGAAAAAGAAAAAAAAAATGATGTAATGAATCAAAACGACTGCTCAGCACAAACATCAGGTCATTAAACGACATATTCTCTCGTGTTGTTCTTCGTTGTTGCTATAGTTTCAAAGTGTTTGATGAAGAAAACTTTATAGGAAGCTGTTGTGTTTTTCCTCATAAAATGAAACGACTAGTTTGGATCTGGTTCCACGGGAGTGAGAGTGTCTGCAGACTGAGAGTGAAGTGATGTTTGGCTCGACTCCTGGTCTCACCCGGGCCTGGCTGATCATCTGCTGCTCCGAGTCCTTCTGGATGATCGCCTTCTTCACCACGGTGGACAAGATGAAGGGAAACTGGCAGAAGGAGAACCTGCTGCAGGAACGAGAGGCACGAGTGTCAGACCACCAGGAGGATCCCTTGAAGGGGTTTATAATGACAGTGGACCTGTACGAGTTCCCGTGGTTCTGCCAGGTCCGGTACTCTTCCATGAAGTTGATGTGCTCCAGCGTGATGTTGTAGAAGTCGGTGAAAGGGATGATGGGAGGGTTTGACACGCTGTTGGCGGCATCTGTGTCGTGACACACACACACACACACACACACACACTCGGGTGAGACTTCTGCTGGCGTTCCAGGAATCTTCACCGTGTCACTCACTGAAGAGGCTCAGGACTTTGGTCGCGGACGGGATCCACCAGGAACATTTGCTGAGCGGAGGAAGCTCCTCCGGGTCGGCAGGAAACAGCCTGGTGGAGATGAACTGCAGGAGGCGCTCCACCAGCTGCCTGAAGCGCCTGGCGGAGAGTCTTGAAAGACAGCAAAGTATGAGCATAAAGTGCGAATAACGGGGGTCGACTTTCTCACTTTTTGAGCCAGTGGACCAGGAAATGGTGGTCGGCCTCCGACAGGGCTGCGATCTGCCGGAGCAGGTGAGCGTAGATCACGTAGGTGCTGGTGTTGGAGTATTGTGGGCTCTGAGAGCAGAAGCGTGAAGTTAGTAATCTGAGGAAAATAAGTCTGTATGATGATAGAAATGATTCAGGAACAGAACAACATGTAGTTGCATTAAGTTTTCAAAAAGTCTGTTAAATATTGTACTAATGTTTTGTATAAATCAATACACAGGGCCTACTTTGTGTTAAAGCAGCAATATGTAAAGTTGACCGTTTCTGGCTTCCCCTGGTGTCAGAAGAGTGTAATTGCAATGTTGGTACGTCAAAATGTTATGTTGTGCTGCTTTAAAAAGTGTTTATTTCACTCGGTTTCGTCATTTTCCCTCAGGTCGACTGAGGGTTGGATTATTTCCAGAGTAATGCGTCACCAGTCAAGAACACAAGTTAACAAATCAGGTGACGGCTTAAACGAGAAACACCTGACTGTCAATCAATCAATTGATTGATTACCGTCAATCAGCCGGATTGGTTCGACTATATGTGCTTGACTGGTTGGATCCAAAACCTGCACCGTCTCGACCCCTTTTCTGGACCAGTTTGACACCCGTGCGTCAGAGTGACAGACACATGTATGTCTATATGACAGCAGTGAATCATTCTCACTTATCTTATTTGAAAAAGCAATTAAAAACATCCAAATAACTCAATACTGCTCGACTCTTCCTGCTTTAACGACTTTAATCCATCTTGTATTGAAGCCTTGTCATTAGGAATTGTAGGAATTGAAAAAGAAACAAGTATATTTTTAAGCTTGTTTGTAGAAAAAGCTTTCAGTGTCCATCAGTTCATGGTTACGCCGGTGTCAGTGCGCATGTGCCTTCTGCTACAAGGAAGATTCTAATATGGACTTATTTGATGTATTTTGGCACAATTTCTTGTTTCAGGGCATCATGACAAGAGAGACATTACAGCTTTAAAAGCTGCTGGAGTTGATTGTATCGTAAGAAGGATCTTCTCGATTGCAGTTCATACAAAACTCTGCCGCAAGAATTCTGACCCGCTCTAGTAGAAGAACTCACATTTCTCTTATGTGTGCAGGTTTTGCCCTGACTTTCTGTCTTATGTATCTTGATCTTTTCAGTATATATTTCTTCTGTGTATTTTTTGTGATTGTTAAAGCGCTTTGTGACCCTGGTCTAGAAAATTGCTCTAGAAATAAACATTACTTACTTGACTATAACTCCAAAAAGACACAGTTTACTCTGAAACTAATCCCAACTATTATTCAAAATGAGGGTCAACATGAACTGAAATAAGGTTTTCGGCTCACAGAGAACTACATCAGAAGAAACAAGGAGAAAAAAAAATCAGAAATGATCGATAACTCACCTGAACTAGGATGAAGTACGCCCGCAGGTCATCTTTAGTTCTGGGTCTAGGATGAGAAAGAACATTTTTTTGACAAAAAAAAGGCATTTCATAACTATTCCATCTACATTAAATAAGATATACACATTTAAAGAATGTTGATAATGTACAGAAAGAAGACTGAGGTCCGAGTTGAGGACCATAATAACCTCTAATGTGTCACTGACACACTGTGTGCTGAGGATCAGAGGAAGGTTTCTGGTCTTGATGGAGTTCCTGCCCAAAATCCATGATCCAACCCCTTATAAATAAAAGCTATTATATGATCAATATCTATTTATTATGATACGTCTGTCACTCAGCCTGATGCCTATGTGATGACGCTAAGATACTACTGTATATACAGTATAATAAACCTAGTAGAAGAGATCCCTTAGAACCATGTAAGCACGAGAATGACTCTCTCTAGACTCGTGTGGAGACTTGGAGGAACAACCAGTGGGAAAAGTGACAGAACTGTGATAGTGGAATGTGTCTGAAGTGGCTAAACTAAAACAGGTTTTCTGGTCCTCACCCCTTCCACTCCCTCAGCAGACTGTTGATGATCCCCTTAAGCACCGACTTCTGGATGTCCTGAGGCTGTGAGGACACACACACAACACACACACACAACACACACACCAGTTTAAAAAAATGTTAGAAATGTTTTCTTGATACATCTAGAGCCCAATGTTTAGCTCTTGAAGCCACGTGTAGTTCATTAATGATATGACTTGTTGAAAATAAATCATCATCCAATCAAAACTATGGGAGCTTCGCCTTCTTCTAAATAATGAAAACTGAATAGGAGAAGTTCATCAGATGAGTCCAGTCAAGGGTATTTTGTCAGAGATCTGCAGTGAATTAACGTGTTAATAAAGAAGAAAATATATATATATAAAAATATGTTTTTTGTGAATCACTTCCAATGAAGTTTAAGGTGAATGAAAAGATCCAGCCGGGCGACGTCCTCACCGTGCTTAGTAGTGCGTCGTAAACAGTGTTGACAAACTTGGCGTTGACTCCTGAGTCTTCTGTCGTGTTGAAAGTTCCGTTCGCCTCTCGCTAAGAAAGTAAAGGTAAGGTAAGGTAAAACTTTATTGATCCCTCAGGAGGTCTCCTTCGGGAAATTGTTTTTTACCAATAGCCAGCAGTTTTTCATAAACAATAAAAAATGATACATAAAAAATAAAATAAGAAGAAGAACATAAAGAGGAAGAACAAGATGACACAATCTAAGTCTAAAGATAAAGATAAAGAACATAGGTCAAAGAAAAACAACAAAGACAAAGGATACAAAGACTAACATAGAACAGAACATCCAGATACTTTCACTCCACTCCTGCCCCCGAACTCAGAATTGTACAATTTAATAGCCCGAGGAATGAATGAGTCCCTGAGTCTATTAGTGTTGCACCTGGGTAGGAGCATTCGTGCACTCACTGCTTCTCTGCTCACTGATGACAGTGTTCAGAGGATGACTGTCATCATCCATGATGGACAGTAGTTTGTTCAATGATCTCCTCCCAGCAACTGTCACCAGTGAGTCCAGCTTCATTCCAACCACAGAACCAAAGCAAGAGGAGAATTGGTTTTGTTTCTTCATCAGAAAAAACAAAAGATTTTACCTTGAAGGCAGCATTGATTTCTATGAAGGAGTCGAAGGTAGTCAGATAGAAGTCTCTGACCTCCCTCCAGTCACCGGAATGGATGGCACGTTCCACGTCGTCCCTGAGGCGAGAGGACAAGAACCAGTCCGGTGGTACCGACGCACACAAGAAGTCGGACTCACTGAAACTCTCGGATATTTTTGGTGCGCAGTGGGATGACGGGGTCCGAGGGGAACGGAGCCTTGACTTCTGGAGGTAGAGTGTCGATGGAGATCCTGTGCTTCTGACGGACGTCGTTGCAAATGGGAGGAAGTTCTCGCCCTGAAGATGAAGACAGAACCAGAACATAGACATTCAGGGTGTGTCGCAAATCGCGCACTTCTGCACTTACACTTAATATTTTGAGTGCACCCGATGAGCAGTGTGCGAAAATGTAGTGCACAATGATCACTCAAATGTCCAGAAAATTGAGTGTGTATCGATGGACACTTTCCACCCTCAACGTCCTCCATCTTAGTGACGTAGATGAAGCTAAACTGAAGCTAAACTGATGCTAAACTGAAGCTAAACTGAAGCTACGTCACTGACGACGCGTCTTCGGAGCAGATACTGACGTAAATGTCTCGAGAAAACACTAATTTTACCACAAAACAACACAACAACAGTAATAACACAATGAAACACAACTTAATAACTTGTTTCAATTGGAGAAAAGTGTTGTCAAGTGTCAGTGATAGAGTTTCAACGACTGGTTACAATCAGTGTTAAAAAGTAGTAGAAGAAGAAACTGTCGAGTCATTTCCTGTTAGTGTGTAGCAGCAGAGTTTGATTTGAGACAGAACTACACTGGCCAAGTAAGTGCTCTGTCTTACAGTGTACTGTAAAGCAGTGCACTTAGATAAGTGTGCAATTTTAGACTAGTTTGACTTAAGGTGCAAAAATAACAAAATAAAAACCACTCCATTAAGTGGTAATATGCAGGATTGAAAAAATAGTAACTACATAAAAGGTGTTTAATTAAAAAAAAAGAAAACAGATTTGCTCTGAAATAACATTAACACAAATTCCAGAAACAAAACTTTCTCATTGCCACACAGTCTTAAAAACCTAATAAACACACATACAGAACAACATCGTCTGCATATATATATACATAGATACAAACACACAAATATATTGTTGTAACCAGGGGCTCCTGCTGATTCAGCGTTATGATGAGATGTTCTTTTCATGCAGTAAATTGTAGTTTTTTTGCAGTTCATGCTGATGTATTTTGACTTTTCTCTATCTGAACACCGGCCCGTGTATATCATCCTGACATTAAACCGCGGTACAACAAAGGTTGGGGACCCTGGGGCTGCAGAGTTGTTGACACTCAGAGACTGAAAGAATATTTGATAAATGACGTCAAAATTTGACTTTATTACAGATTTAAATACAAACTGAATGGTGGAAAATGGAAATACTTCTCCTAGAATCACTGGAATGGGAGCTGCTTTGGTTCAAGACGAGAGTGTGTCTACAAGAGTGGAGGGAGGATCATCTCCACACCAACACGAGTGAGGATCTTCATAATGAGGTGCGTTTGTCTCCGCTGCCATGGCAACCACAGCAGCTTCAGGTGCAGAGAGGAGGGAGGCTGAAGAGCTTTTGACCAGACAGACGTCGCAGAACCCCTCTTTCAAAATGGAGGACCCCATTCACTGACCCAGCTGAATCAATACGACCAAAACCAAACCTGACTAATCACTTTCCACCACAGCGCTGAGCATTTGTTGAGAAAAAAAAAGAAGTACTCGAAGTAGTACAATGTGTTGCTAATGATCGGCTGACCAAACACGGACGGACAAAAGTTTGCGACTCTTCGAGACGGATGGGTCACGACACGAGATTCTATAGACACAGCAACACACAATACCTTGAAGCTCAGACTGTGGTGTGAACTGCACTCGTATCCTAATGTATGTCTTTTTTTTAATCTTTATTCATTTCTTATTTGAGATCGTATTGATCCGTCTGATCTAATCTGTATTGATCTGATATCCTGAAGGAAATCTCCAGAGGGATTAATATCTATTCATCCATCCATGTATCCATCTTTTTTGCACTTTGTTCTTCTGTTTGTTGACTTGAATCCTCATTTCCCAAATTAATTTACCTAAGGGATCATCAATAAAGTTCTTTTTTGGTTACTTGCTTCTTTTTATTCTTCCATCCATCTATCTAACTATCTATCCATCTTTTTGAACTTTGTTCTTCTGTTTGTTGACTTGAATCCTCATTTCCCAAATTAATTTACCCAAGGGATCATCAATAAAGTTATTTCTTGATTCCTTGCTTTTTTTAATCTTCCATCCATCCATCTATCCATCATTCTATCCATCATTATAACCATCTATCTATCTATCTATCTATCTATCTATCTATCTATCTATCTATCTATCTATCTATCTTTTTGCACTTTGTTCTTCTGTTTGTTGCCTTGGATCCTCATTTCCCAAATTAATTTACCCAAGGGATCATCAATGAAGTTCTTTCTTGGTTCCTTGCTGCTTTTTTTTTCTTCCTTCCTCCCTACCATTCTTCCTCCCTTCATGCCTTTCATACTTATTTCCTTTCTTTTCATCCTTCCTTGTTCCTTCATTTCTTATTTCCATTCTCCCTCGCTTCCTTTTATTCTTTCTTCCTATCGAGCTTCTAGTTGAACAACAATCATCAGTTAAATAACATTTGACCCTGAAATGAGGAGAAACAAGATGGATAAAGTGAAAAAAGAAAGAAGGAAAACAATGGAATAAAGGGGGGGAAGGAGCTGATGATTTCATGGAGTGGTTGTCATGTCGACCCTGTAAACAGTCGGGAGGTGAAATGATTAGTGACGAGTCAGCAGCAATGTTCCCTGGATCAGCCGCTCGCTGTGGAAACATCTCGGCTTCTTAACAATTAACACTAGTTTCATTGAGTCCTGCTCACCAGACCCGAGCGAAGCCAAATCAAGAATAAGTACTGGATGCTTAACAATGCCAGGAGCAGCCGGAGAAGGACCCAAAACGGGAACCACCCACAGAAGCAGCCAATCGGGTCACGGCAGCAGATGGAACAATCCTCCCTCTGTCTTTCTGCGACACCTTCGTCGGTCGTGGACGACTCCAGGCGCCGACTCACTCGATTTAGGTCCAGATCTAGACTGGCAGAGGTGACCGGTCCATGGGGCAGAGAACCATGTGACACTAGGGGGGGGGGGGGGTGAAGTATGCTGACCAGATGAAGAGAGTCGTGGCGATCATCTCAGTGTAACTACAGTGCTGCACAGGAAAAGCTGCTCTTAACTGTGCTGCGCTTTCATCTGGTTTTCATTTGTGGTAATTATTCTGGCAGCGGTAGCCACGGCGACAAAGCAGGCTGGTGAGCGCCGGCGCTGGGATCTCAGGGCAGTCTGGAACGAGCCGAACAGGAAGCAATGTTCCATTTATGTGTTAAATCAACAATGTGGACTCTGTTGGAAGAACTCGAAGCCCGTCCAGCCTGAGGAGGAAAAAAAACTCCTTTCTAAGCACTTTCCAGAAGTGTGGGATGCACTTGTCACAACGCTGATGAAATGTCTCTCGTTTTTCGATGACAAATCTCTCGGGAGACTGGAGCTCATCTGCGGGACGAACACAGAAACGCGACTGACCATGTCTGAAGCCGAAGGTGGTGCTGATGACGCCCGACATTCCTCCGGGGCAGGCCCGTCCCGCGGCGGCGTCCCTCCTCTGGTTCACTGTGGAAATGAAGGTTCCCAGAAACGGCTGCTTAGGTCCACGTCCGAAACCCTGAGACGGGAAAAAAACGAGTAAAACACATGATATTCAGACGTTTGCTCGATCGTAGGATGATATTCAAGAGCAGATACAGTTTGAAGATGATTTTCTCAAGTAGATAAAGCCGACGACAGAAGATGTCACGACCCGAAGTTTGTCCCGATAAACCTCCCTGCAGGTTTAATTGTCTAATTGCTGGGTTTGAAACGCCCTGTCAGCACGTGTAGGTTGTTAAGGAGGTCGATGACGACAGGATGGAAAGAAGGAGGCATTGTTGAGTCAGGAGCCATTATCAGACAATGACGGGTGTTGATCTGGTGAAAGCGGAGAGAGCAGATAAAAAAAGAAAAGCAAGAGTGGGGAAAAAACAGGAAGGATCAGCAGATGCACAACAGACGCTCTTGACAGGCGCAAACACACACACACACACACACACACACACACACACACACACACGCACACACACACACACACACACACACACACACACACACACACACTTTTGTCCATCTCAGGTTTAATTTAGGGAAGCTCTGAATCAAAGCATCAGGGTCACATGATTTATTGATGCTTTTCCTTTGAAGTTATTGTGGTCAGTAGGCGTGTTAGCGATGCTAGCATACATTATCTCTTTAGATTTAACGATATATGTTACTGTAGTAAAAGGAAAAACGATTGAGTCAGTTGGGCGACATGAACCGGGATTGATTTGACATCCAAAAAATGTAATTTTAAATACTTTAAATAATGCCAAAAACTAACTCACCCATTGGCACAAAGTCACACACATGCATAACACCATCGTCTGCATACAGTCAAATACACATCTGTGCAAATCTACGAACTCTGACCTCTGCATGAGCAGTGTTCGAAATACCGTCAAAATTTGCAGATTGATTTTCAAGATCGCAGAGGAAAAATGACACGACCTGCAATTTTATTGCTGTAAATAAACTGAATCTGCGCCGCACAAGGCTGACCACGTCTTCCAGCTACTACAGTAAGTAAGTAAGTAATAGTTATTTGTGAAGATCTTTCTAGACCAGGGTCACAAAGCGCTTTAACAATCAATAACAATACACAGTTAAAATATATACTTTAAAAGGCCAAGATACATAAGACAAAAGCAGGAGTCTCAGAAAATCAGGGAAAAGCACAAATAAAAATGTCTTAAGATGTTACTTGTAGGAGTCAGTAGATCATCAACACAGAGGGAGATCGTTCCAAAGTGCAGCCAGAATTCTGAGCCGCTCTAGTAGAAGAACTCACATTTCTCTGATCCTTAAAATTCTTCACTGGCTGCCAGTTTCTTTCAGGATCATTTTAAAATTCTGGTTCTTACTTTCAGATCTATTCATGGTCAGACCTTCCATCAGTGATCTGATCCAGACTTACACCCCAGCACTCATCCAGGTTCCATATAAGGGTATTGGGGAGTCAAAGTTAAGTAACATTTACATAACGGGATGTAAGGCGAAGACGACCAAATAAGGGCAGTCGACAGCTTCCGATGTTAGACTTCATCAACTTTTATACCCCGGAAGGACCCGACAAATACCTCGGCAGTATCTGCCATGTATCTCCCAGAACTCAACGCGGCACAACAAACAACATGGCTAACAAGAGGAGATCTTGCTCGAAGACCCGAGATTACAAAGCTATATATGATGTAAATCGAAGCATAATTAGGTTGAAAAGGTTTTAGTTTGGAGGCTCGTGTATTTGCAGAAATCATTTTCAAATAGCAGCTCAAACTTTTGACATTTTGAAATTTTGCAGAACACTGAAAAAAAGTATTTCTACCACAGAGGAATAATGGATGGTAGTAAACTCCATGTGTATTATATTACAATATTTACATTATTATATATAAATAGATGCAGTAAGAGAATAGAGTCTGTGGATGAATCCAACTATTCAGGACTCAAGTCACCCATTTGTCGATAGGTTGCGTTTCGGGTCGGAGGTTCGACCTAAATACCCCATAATTTCTCCGTATGAAACTGCCCACATCTTTTCTTGCGACAGACAACGTCACGAAAATTACATCGACTTATTTGGTCAACAACCATCAAGTATTTGAGTCGTTCCATCAAGGCGAATACATTTTTGTGAAAGTTTTAGTGTTTGAATAAACATGAATAACTCAAATAAGAAGCCATATGAACGCTAACGCTGTTAGCATTACAGCTAATGCTAACACTGTTAGCATTACAGCTAATGCTAACACTGTTAGCATTACAGCTAATGCTAACCCCAACAGGTGAGCAAAGGATTTAGTTTTAGTTTAAAGAAACAAGAGTTTGATTCATTTTTTTGGATCAAGTTCAACACGTTTGTCCGACAAACATCTCAGCGAAGCAGCAGCAAAGAGAGTTTTTATGACATTTCGTGAGCAAAGCAGCCGAAGTCGAGGCTTGTTTTTTTTCAGCAAAGCTTCGGGTCGGCACATTCCTGCTCCCTGACACCATGGGGATGAGCCGGACCAGGAGAGTGACACAACCCGACCGTACGGAAAGTACTGCGAACACTCCCGCAGACGCGGGTTACATAAGCACGGCCCGACACTGTGGTCGACGTGGTTCTGGACGGGGAAGCGACGACCCACTTTTTCCAATGAGAAGAACTGCCGGTGGACCTACACCAGCACGCCCGAGACAAAGCCTCTGTTGTGACGGACGGACCCGGTTCTTGGATGTTCCTCGAACCGCAGACACGACCCTCAGGACTAGTACTAGACCTGTGGGTCCAGTTCAAGTGGATCAACAACAAAAAAATGTATAATTAAACAAAAATATGACTAGTTTGAGGGAGAACTTCTAAGACATTTCTGGATCTGTAGCTACTTTTTAACTTCTGCAGTGGACAGTGGCTACTTCAGTGCAGCGGTGAGGAGAAGGTGTAGCATCTCACGGTCTTTAAGTGCTGCTTTATTAGAGTTTCCTTCCCCAAAGTTACCGCCGGAGCTAAACGGAGCAGCGGGAACGTTCGCTAACAACGTCAAAAAAAAAATCACCAAAACAAACACATGTGCACTCGGTTAAAACCCGTAAAAGTGATGGAAAATGTCAACGTTAATTCGCGACATGTTTGTAATCAATTGTTTCGGTCTTTGATGAGCCGGGGTTCCAAAGCTGGAAGTCCTTCAAAGCAGATCCTAAACTTCAAATCAAAAGGGCCCCGTAAATACCCGAACTAATAACCCCCCAAAAAGAAGAGTTATTTACAGGGATACGAAGGTATTGAGCCAGGAACAGTGAAGACTGTGTTTTCTAGAGAGTAGTTAGAGCCGACTGTAGTAACATCGATCTCTCTACTTCAGAACTCCAGGAGCTTCTGGACCCTTTGCTGCTAAACTAGTCCCAGACATGACTTCATCTAAGTAACAACTATAATCTACTTTTCCTTAATCCTTATCCATCGTTTTTCTACCCTATTACAGTCTATTGCTGTTTCTCAAATCATGCACTTCTCTAAGTGCACTGCTTTACAGTACACTATAAGACAGTGAACACCCGCTCTAGTAGAAGAACTCACATTTCCCCGATCTTTAAAACTCTTCACTGGCTGCCAGTTTCTTTCAGGATCATTTTTAAATTCTGGTTCTTACTTTCGGATCTATTCATGGTCAGACCTTCCATCAGTGATCTGATCCAGACTTTGTGATCCTGGTCTAGAAAGGCACTTTATAAGTAACAGTGTAGTTCTGTCTCAAATCAAACTCTGCTGCTACACACTTACAGGAAATGACTCGACAGTTTCTTCTTCTACTACTTTTTAACACTGATTGTAACCAGTCGTTGAAACACTATCACTGACACTTGACAACACTTTTCTACAATTGAAACCACTTATTAAGTTGTATTTCATTGTGTTTTTACTGTTGTTGTGTTGTTTTGTGGTAAAATTAGTGTTTTCTCGAGACATTTACGTCAGTATCTGCTCCGAAGACGCGTCGTCAGTGACGTAGCTTCAGTTTAGCTTCAGTTTAACTTCAGTTTAGCTTCAGTTTAACTTCAGTTTAGCTTCAGTTTAGCTTCAGTTTAGCTTCAGTTTAGCATCAGTTTAGCTGCAGTTTAGCTTCAGTTTAGCTTCAGTTTAGCTTCATCTACGTCACTAAGATGGAGGACGTTGAGGGTGGAAAGTGTCCATCGATCAACACTCAATTTTCTGGACAATTGAGTGTTCATTGTACACTACATTTTCGCACACTGCTCATTGGTACGCACTTGTGCACTCAAAATATTAAGTGCATGTGCAGAAGTACTTTTCCTTAATCCTTATGCAACGTTTTTCTCGCCTATAACAAACTATTTTTTGATTAATTTAAAAAACACAAAGTTTCAAAAAAATAATAATAAAAGTATTAGTCAAAACATTTACATCATACTGACTCCTGGTATCACACGCTTCATGCACAGACATCTAGACTAAAACTGTTGCGATACTTGTTGGAGATGTTTTGAAAGTAAACTATTCAATTTAAAAGTAGCCGCTCGTACTCAAACTGTTACTGCTACGGTGTAGAAATCAAGTACCCTTCATTTTTGGACCAGAGTGTGTCAGCAGGAGTGTTTCACGTCCACATCTCACCATCTCACACACACACACACACACACACACCCCCACACACACACACACACACACACACACACACACACAGCGTCAGGTACAGCAGCAGATACTCTGCAGTGTTGTGAGAGTTAAACTCAGTCTACAGCTGCCACAGCGAAGGGAATATTGTGAATCATTGTGGTGCGAAGAGTAATGATGACGTTTCTTGAACATTTGAATCATCGCACAACGACTCACACTATTGCTACCGAGTAAAAACAAGTCAAAACACACACTCTGACTCCTTCACTCGCAACAAACAGAACTACTGATGTTATTGCTGCCTGTATTCAGTGAGTTTTGCCACCAAAATAATAATAATTATGAGTATTTTTGTCATTTAAATACCACCTTCCACACCGTCAAATAGTATTTTCTTTTCTTACTTTAATTACACCATCAGTATCCAGTGGCAACTAAAACATAATTTAAAAAAAAATAAGCTTTTATCGTAAACAAGATGAAAGAAATGGTGATAGTGGTTGAAAAAATGACCTTCTGTTATGACAATTGAACTGATAACACATGAAAATAACCTTTAGCTTTAATTAAAGAATTATTTTGTTGGTGGTTCATAGAATTAAACATATTTATTTTGATAGTATACACGTAAAAAACTTTATTTTGGAAAATGTTATATACATATATACATCACAGACATATATCACGTATATATATATATATAAACCTCATGAAAGAATACAATTTACAGTAAAATGTTATTTAAAAAACATGTTACATAAATGCTAATTTTATGGTTGGTTTAAAAGAAGACTTAACAGGAAGTTATTTTCCGTTAGTTTTATTTAATTATTACAAATCATGAATTTAAACTAAATAACAGTATATATAACATGTTTTCCGAGTAGTTCTCTATAAATAAAAAACTTGAATTTAATTTTCAAAAGTAATTAAACGAAATTAAATGTAATAATAGGTTGGAAAAGGTTTGTTTTTAAGTTGATAAAGAGAAATAAAGAAGAAATAAAGATGGAGATAAATCAAGGCTCGTTTGGACTCACAGCCGGAGCAGAAGTCGTGTAGATGGGAGGAAGTCTGTCTCGGTCCCGGTCCAACCCAAAAGAGTTTTCTCCATCCATCCTCGGTCCTGGTTTCACTGAGGTCCGCGGACACCAGAACCGCTCGCGCTTGGACACATCCTCCGAACCCTGACCCGTCCAGACGCGTCACATCCCACAGGTGAGGGCGAGGTTCTGGACCCGTGGACTGGTGGCTTCTGTTGAAGGTTCTTCTGGTCCAGAAGGTTCAGGTCGAGTCTTCGTCTCCACAAGTGTCCGCAGCAGCCGTCAGGGAGGCTCGAGCCGCCGCCATGTTGCTGGAGACGCGCACACTTGGAAAAAAAAGTAGCGAAGAGAACAGGAAGTGAGACGTTTTTGTTTGATCAAAATAAAAGTTTACTACGTGAGACACAAATAATCCTCAAATGTTTTGTTTAAAAGAATGAATTCTTTTTTAGTTTTACAGGTCGACAGTTTTTATTTTATTTTATTTTGTATTTTTTTTTTTTTCCGGACTATGGAAGTAAATCAATTCCATCAATTCCATCATTATTATTATTATTATTATTATATATATATATATATATATGATTTTTTTTTTTTTCAAATATTGAAAGGCTGAATTAATTTCAATTATTTAATAACAGTTATATTTTCATTTCAATTATTAAATACTTCTTATATTTTAATTACAATTATTCAATATTTTTTATAATTAGTAACGTTTTAGATTCAGAATTAAACAATTCGAGGCGTCAACATTATTATTTTTTTAAGCATTTTAATTTCAATATTAATCATTTTAAATTCCATTCATTACAAGTACAAAATGAGAAAAACCAAAGCAAAGATAAAACGAGCACGTTTTGAGTTCATTCTCATCTGTCTAAATAAGAATAAAATGTACATTAATTACCTAATATAATCTTCTACTAATATGTCTTCAAATCAGTTGAAGTTGATAAATAATCATAATAAAGCTTTAGAAACATAATGCTGGTCATGATGCTGCTGTGTTTGTCTCCATGTTGTCTTAACCTTTTAAAGTAAGTATTTTAACTGTGTATTGTTCTGTTGTTTAAGTACCTTGTGACCCTGGTCTGAGAAAGATCTTTACAAAATAATACTTTCTTACTGTTTAAACGACTGCAGAAACAAAACACTTTTTCTGGTTCTGCTGCTCATTCCAACACGTTGTTTTGAATATACAGTCGAGGCTGGTGATGATTTTGGTTCCAAACATATGATGAACTTAAATTCAGAGCGAAATGTTTGTTTCGTGTTTCGTGTAATAACTGCATCATTATGACTGATATGCGTTAATCGACCAGTAGGGGGCGGTACTGTACTTGTGTTTGAAGACAAGTTCATCATGATTCTAGTGATCGTGGAGCGAATGATTGAATGATTGAACTCAAGTCATTATTACCCTTCAGTCTACATTATGTTTTTTATACGTCCATCAATTTCAGTCTTTGAAGACATCGAAGTTTCTCAACACGTCCAATACTAATTAGTTTTCAAAACAACACTGAGTATTCATTACGTCAACATAAATAGTTTTAATTTCTTTGAATTTTCATCTTAAGTAAAAGATCAATTTACTATTTTTCAATTCAATAAATGAACAAAACACTAAAATGCAACTTAATAATACTTAGTTCAAGTCAATGAGCTTTTAATTTCCTTTAAAAAAAAGAAAGAAAATATATTGTTTATGACTAATAATAACTACTATGTTTGTATTGTCATCATATTTACATACTTAAAAACAAGTTGACTTGGTATTATTTGTACAAAACTACCGTTTGTACAAAAACAGTCATTGTTGAATAAATAATAAAATAAAAAATTAAAAAAATTATGTAAATAAATGAGAAATATAAATCATCATCTGTACAATCTTTAAAAAGGTACCAGTTATTTAGCGAAGTAAAACGTTTTTTAAATGCCTTGGTGTCCAGCCATAGTCAATAAAGTTCAATAAATAAAGTTTAAAAAATAAAATATTATAATTTATAAAAATAAAGTTTAATAATAATGGTGTCAATAAAGTTCTACCCAACTTATAGACACACAAATATCTCTGATCTAAACGTCTCCTCATGACAAATACATGTAGAACAGAATAAATCATGTCTCTGTCGTGTATTCATATAATTAACAAAACTTCATTTATTATGAAAAAACACAATACTGACAGAACAACATGTAAAGGCGTCTGTTACAAATACAGCTAAAGACTAGTTTTAATCCATGAAAAACTACAACGGCTACATTTAAAAGAACTACATTCAGGATCCGACGCCACTGACTTCACTTTCAAACAGATGTTTCCAGCAGTGATCAGATCTTCAGCAGGAAGGACAGTCAGTTGTGTCTCTTCAGGACAAGTGTCTCTTCAGGACAAGTGTCTCTTCAGGACAAGTGTCTCTTCTTCTCACACGCTTGGTCCTCGGCGTCCTGAGGGTCCACGTCGCTCGTGGACTCGGAGCAGACCTGTGAGACCCAGGCCGCCGCGGCCCGGCTGCAGGACGGCGTCCGAGGCAGGTTCCCCTCGTGACCCCGAGGGTCCGACGACAGAGACGTGTCCTCGAAGGAGGCGATGGTCGCGGGACGGACGTCTCCGCCGACCTCGCGGCGGAACACGAAGCAGAAGTGAGCGGGTCGAGCGAAGCTGTAGAACTGAGCTTTGATCTGCTGAGGACAAGCGTCCGCCGCCAGACGCCAGCTCCTGTCCTCCGTCCGCAGGAAGAGGCCGTAGCGTCCCGGGTCCGACACCTGGAACTTGAGGGCGCAGAGATGCAGGACTTCCTGCGTGGTGGTGGACGGACCCACGACCAAGGTCTTGGCGGTGCAGCCGCTGGGCAGCTCGTGCAGAACCACACGAAGGTAACACTGGAAGGACAACAGAAGAAGAAGTGCTGAGTCGACACATCTGAGCAGAGCTGCTGCTTCAACGTGTCTGAGACGAAACTTGAAGCTAAAGTTTGTCTGGAACAGTTTCCTCGAGTCAGTTTGGTTCATGATGGAGTCGCTTCTGTTATATTGAGGGTTTAAGTGTGTGTGTGTGTGTGTGTGTGTGTGTGTGTGTGTGTGTGTGTGTGTGTGTGTGTGTGTGTGTGTGTGTGTGTGTGTGTGTGTGTGTGAGATGACATCATGAGGGTTCTGATGTGAGAGTTACTGCCTTGACTGTGTTTTCTAAAGTTCAACTAATGTGTGTATTTGTGTGTGTTGTTGTGATGTGTGACTCTATTGTATCACCAGTGTGTGTGTGTGTGTGTTGTTGTGATGTGTGACTTTATTGTATCACCAGTGTGTGTGTGTGTGTTGTGATGTGTGACTCTATTGTATCACCAGTGTGTGTGTGTGTTGTTGTGATGTGTGACTCTATTGTATCACCAGTGTGTTTGTGTTGTGTGACTCTATTGTATCATCGGTGTGTGTGTTGTTGTGATCTGTGACTCTATTGTATCATCAGTGTGTGCGTTGTTGTGATGTGTGACTCTATTGTATCACCAGTGTGTGTGTTGTTGTGATGTGTGACTCTATTGTATCATCAGTGTGTGCGTTGTTGTGATGTGTGACTCTATTGTATCATCAGTGTGTGTGTGTGTGTTGTTGTGATGTGTGACTCTATTGTATCACCAGTGTGTGTGTGTGTTGTTGTGATGTGTGACTCTATTGTATCATCAGTGTGTGTGTTGTTGTGATGTGTGACTCTATTGTATCACCAGTGTGTCTGTGTGTTGTTGTGATGAGTGACTCTATTGTATCATCAGTGTGTGTGTGTGTGCGTTGTTGTGATGTGTGACTCTATTGTATCATCAGTGTGTGTGTGTGTGTTGTTGTGATGTGTGACTCTATTGTATCACCAGTGTGTGTGTGTGTTGTTGTGATGTGTGACTCTATTGTATCACCAGTGTGTTTGTGTTGTTGTGATGTGTGACTCTATTGTATCATCAGTGTGTGTGTGTTGTTGTGATGTGTGACTCTATTGTATCATCAGTGTGTGTGTTGTTGTGATGTGTGACTCTATTGTATCACCAGTGTGTTTGTGTTGTTGTGATGTGTGACTATATTGTATCATCAGTGTGTGTGTTGTTGTGATGTGTGACTCTATTGTATCACCAGTGTGTTTGTGTTGTTGTGATGTGTGACTCTATTGTATCATCAGTGTGTGTGTGTTGTTGTGATGTGTGACTCTATTGTATCATCAGTGTGTGTGTGTTGTTGTGATGTGGGACTCTATTGTATCATCGGTGTGTGTGTTGTTGTGATCTGTGACTCTATTGTATCATCAGTGTGTGCGTTGTTGTGATGTGTGACTCTATTGTATCATCGGTGTGTGTGTTGTTGTGATCTGTGACTCTATTGTATCATCAGTGTGTGCGTTGTTGTGATGTGTGACTCTATTGTATCATCAGTGTGTGTGTGTGTGTTGTTGTGATGTGTGACTCTATTGTATCACCAGTGTGTGTGTGTGTTGTTGTGATGTGTGACTCTATTGTATCATCAGTGTGTGTGTTGTTGTGATGTGTGACTCTATTGTATCACCAGTGTGTCTGTGTGTTGTTGTGATGAGTGACTCTATTGTATCATCAGTGTGTGTGTGTGTGCGTTGTTGTGATGTGTGACTCTATTGTATCATCAGTGTGTGTGTGTGTGTTGTTGTGATGTGTGACTCTATTGTATCACCAGTGTGTGTGTGTGTTGTTGTGATGTGTGACTCTATTGTATCACCAGTGTGTTTGTGTTGTTGTGATGTGTGACTCTATTGTATCATCAGTGTGTGTGTGTTGTTGTGATGTGTGACTCTATTGTATCATCAGTGTGTGTGTTGTTGTGATGTGTGACTCTATTGTATCACCAGTGTGTTTGTGTTGTTGTGATGTGTGACTATATTGTATCATCAGTGTGTGTGTTGTTGTGATGTGTGACTCTATTGTATCACCAGTGTGTTTGTGTTGTTGTGATGTGTGACTCTATTGTATCATCAGTGTGTGTGTGTTGTTGGGATGTGTGACTCTATTGTATCATCAGTGTGTGTGTGTTGTTGTGATGTGGGACTCTATTGTATCATCAGTGTGTGTGTGTGTGTTGTGATGTGTGACTCTATTGTATCATCAGTGTGTTTGTGTTGTTGTGATGTGTGACTCTATTGTGTCATCAGTGTGTGTGTGTTGTTGTGATGTGTCACTCTATTGTGTCATTAGTGTGTGTGTGTGTTGTTGTGGTGTGTGACTCTATTGTATCATAAGTGTGTGTGTTGTGTGACTCTATTGTATCATCAGTGTTTGTGTGTGTTGTTGTGATGTGTGACTCTATTGTATCACCAGTGTGTGTGTGTGTTGTTGTGATGTGGGACTCTATTGTATCACCAGTGTGTTTGTGTTGTTGTGATGTGTGACTCTATTGTATCATCAGTGTGTGTGTGTGTGTTGTGTGACTCTATTGTATCATCAGTGTTTGTGTGTGTTGTTGTGATGTGTGACTCTATTGTATCACCAGTGTGTGTGTGTGTTGTTGTGATGTGGGACTCTATTGTATCACCAGTGTGTTTGTGTTGTTGTGATGTGTGACTCTATTGTATCACCAGTGTGTGTGCGTGTTGTTGTGGTGTGTGACTCTATTGTATCATAAGTGTGTGTGTGTGTGACTCTATTGTATCATCAGTGTTTGTGTGTGTTGTTGTGATGTGTGACTCTATTGTATCACCAGTGTGTGTGTGTGTGTTGTTGTGATGTGGGACTCTATTGTATCACCAGTGTGTTTGTGTTGTTGTGATGTGGGACTCTATTGTATCACCAGTGTGTGTGTGTTGTTGTGATGTGTGACTCTATTGTATCACCAGTGTGTGTTTTTACAAAACTCTCTTTTCATTGAAATATTGACATTAGAAAAATATCTTAAGCTCCGCCCACTGAAAACACTTTGTTTTTCTGGAGATTAAATCTTGTCGACCATAACCACACCCACTCTGCTGTGATTAGACAAACGTCCGGGTTTGTCACCACGTGTCATAAATCCCGGAAGTCTCCACCTACCAGGGACTCGTTGTATAAACAAAGCGGGGCGTGGTTACAGCTGGCTGGAGGAGGAGTGAAGCCATTATACTCCTGTGTTGTTCTCAGTATTATCTTGATCTTTAAAGTATGTACTTTTTTGAGTATTGTTTTGATTGTTTAAGCGCTTTGTGACCCTGGTCTCGAAAAGCGCTATATAAATAAATATTACTTACTTACTTACTTACATTATTATGTCATAATGGACTCTCGTAACCTCTCGTTCGCCCAGATTTCAAACAGGGGAGAACTTTATAAAGTAATACGTGTAAAACATGGTCATGATGAAGAACTTACTGCAATTTGGAGAGAAAGATTCAACATTTGAAACATGCAAGGGAGTCAAGAGAGTTGGGTTTTCACATTAGTTATTTCCACTTCTAGGATTGATGACACGTGGTGACAAACCTGAACGTTTGGCCAATCAGCGCGTTGTGGTTAGGGTAAAAAAAAAAGATTTAATCTCCAGAAAAACAAAGTGTTTTCAGTGGGCGGAGCTTAAGATCATTTTCTAATGTCAATGTTTCAATGAAAAGAGAGTTTTGTACAAAAAACACACACTGATGACACAATAGAGTCACACATCACAACAACACACACAAATCAATTAGATAATCTTTGATTTGAACATCTCATGTGAGGCGTCATCTCTCAACAACTTTCTCTGTAACAATAACCTGAAAAGCTCCCGCGATGCTTTGCCGCCCAGCAGGCCAACCATAGTTGTGTATGACTTTCATCGCAAGATAGATTTAAACACAACATTGTAGCAACCAATTACTAAAAAGAGTGTGTGTGGAAAGGCATCATGGGAGTTCATAACTGAGTGCCATAGTTAGTGCTTCGCACTTAGTTCTGTGATCGAGTTGAAGTTTATCTGATATTCAAATAAATCATGTGTTTGTAACTGTGGGAATAAAATCATGGAACTTTGACTGTGTTATATATAAATACTGTCATTACCTGGAAGTCTTCAATGGCCGGCGTGGGCTGCTGCGTGGTGCGTCTGCAGTGCCACTGCTTCAGAGTGTGTCGGGTCTCTTTGCTCAGAACCTTCACCACCTTCTCCTTCTTGAAGGTCCTGAGCAGCGACATGGCCCCGAAGGCACTGGTCAGGTAGTATCCACCTGTGGAAACAAAATCAACTCTTCGTTGAGGATTCCATGTTTAACATCACGTCTAAAAACGTACCCTCTCCGTGGAGCAAGGTGGGGTCCAGCAGCTCCATCATGTAGAGGATCTCGTTGTCCAGGTCGGGCATGTCGATCTGGGCCAGCACGTACGTCAACATGGGCAGGAAGTCGTCGGCGCCGCACAAGCGACCTGAGAGACACCATAAACAATGACTTGATTCACTGGTCATAATGTTATGGTTGTCGCTCATAATCACAAGACTCTCACCAGAACTTTCTTCCACGACGGTGTAGATGAGTTTGCAGACCCTCAGCAGGACGCGGACCTTCGCCTCCGGAGAGTAGAGTTTGCACAGCGTGTGGAACTTGTGTCGGATCTTGTCGAGGGTCGCGTCGTCCGGGGGCGTCAGGCCCTCCAGGTCCATCTTCTCCGGACCCTGGGTCTTGGCGAAGGACAGGTTGTCTCGGAGCTGCTGCCAGGTGCCCCGGCGCACCTGGATCTCCAGCAGGGCTTTGGACAGGACGGGCTTCAGGGGCTTCAGGAGGCACTTGTGCAGAGCTCGTTCAAGGACGTCGTCTGTGGAGAAGAGCAGGAGAGACGCATAAATATCTGACTTTAGATCAAAACATGTTCAAGAAAGTGATGAAAAACCTTGTAATAGATTCGTTTTTTTAAGAATTGTTACCACAAATGTGTATTAATCGGACTTAACCACTAGGTGGCATCTTCATTTGAAGCGTTTACCTCACAGTGCAGGTGTGTATTGGAAGAATCTGGCGATATTTATTTATATCACGATACAATATATTGTGATTAAAAAATAAATTGTTTGGTATTGCCCAAATATTTGACTCTGCTGTTTCAGAATCGACAGTCCGCATGAGTCGCAAGTCGTAACTGCTGAAGTCGACTGTATCCTCTCGTCCTCAGTCATCGGATTGTTCCTTTTGCCGCGGGGTAACGTAATGTCTGCTGCCATCTAGTGGCCTTTAAAATGAATTGAGACGAAAAATGAACAAAGGTGGTGAACATTTAAATGTTAATTAAATGAATTAATAAAATATATATTTTAATAAATACTTTATAGAAATTTAAACCTATAAAAACGATGATAAAAAAATTGTAATTATTATAATAATTATTAAATAAAACTGATTCTAATCAATACAGTTTCATGAAAAGAAACATCATGATCAATAAGGTAAGGTAAGGTAAGGTAAAACTTTATTGCTCCCTCAGGAAAGTTTTATATCATCTTATACTTATTATATACTTATTGTTAAAATACAGCAGCTATGATTTAAAAAAGATAATAGTATTGGAGCAGCAGTAAAACCAGCAAATACAAAAAAAAAGATAAATAAACAGAAAACAAAAATATCCCCCAATAATACATAATTAAAACATTGTATTATTGACTAAATTGTTTTAGTCTTAAGTGTGTATTATTGGGATGTTTTTTTTAATTCTCATTTTTACTGGAGTAACTTCTTCTTTTCAGGAATCACTTTAAAATTCCAACATTGTGACATTAAATATCTGCTGGTAAATGCTAAAAAACAAGGGCGCCACCTAGAGGTTTTTATCATCAATAGATTATTAATTTTGAGTTATACTACTTTAAAATGAAAAAACAAAACAAAATAATTCAGAACTATAACGACTTCACTAACACACAACTACAGCTGAACGCACAAAGGTAGCAAAATAAAAGGGTCAAACTGACCCAGACGCTCCTCCGGGATGAGACTGGAAACGCTCTCGGACTCGGAGCTGTGTTGAAGGTAGATCTTCATCTGCGTGATGAACTGACGGACCACCTGGAGGAGCTCCTCGCCCGAGGCGTAGCACTGGACCGCGGCGCCCTCGTGCATGAAGTCCAGGAAGTCCCTCACCAGGGACCCGAAGTAGGAATCCTTGTCCCGCGACAGCTCCAGCACCTGCTGGACCAGCCTCTTCTCCGGGGTCAGGATGGAGTTGAAGACGCCGCTCACCGTGTGCAGGTGCTTCTGCAGGGCTCTGGGCAGGATGGAGGACGGTTGTCTCCTGCTGGGCTTGAGCGGCATCTTCGTCGCTTCACAGTCACGTTCAAGGTCGAGGCTGTAACTCAAACAGTTGTCAATGTCTTCCTCCTCCTGTAGGGGGCAGTAGGACAGTGGCGAGAAGGGTAGAGACAGAGGGAGGTGGGTGTCAAGGTCCTCCATGGTGGGGGGGCAGGGGTCGTGAAGGTCGGGGAGGAAGAAGGCCGTGGACATGAAGGGACTCAAGGATCCAGAGGAATCGTTGAGACTAGAACCATAGAGACTCTCCTCGAAGCTGTCCTCGAACCCGTCTTTGTCCATCTCCGAGGACGTCCTGGAGGCCGTCGAGGAAGAACCCGGGTTACGACCGGACACCTGGGGAGGAACGCTTGGATCTTCATGGTCGGAGGAAGACGCCGCACTGCTGTCCTCCTCGCTGGGAGGAGAGCTGGACGGACGGAAGGATGGAGGCCGAGAGACGTCGGATGTCTCCGAGTGAGAGAACTCTGAGGAGGACGAGGACGATCGTTTCACTTTGTCCAGTTGCGTGTCTGACCCGGTGTGAGTCCAGAGGGAGGGGAGTGTGGACGACGCACAACGATGGTCAGCACTGCTGGGGGTCACCAGGAGGGTGAGGGTCACGTTGAGATCCTCGGCGTCGGACTGGTGCAGTTTGGCGAAGAGGGGGTTCAGAAAGTAAAGTGCGCCGTTGGACTGGAGGCACTTTAACTCGGACGGGGCGCGAGTCTGGAGCTGGAGGTTCTGAGGAGTCGCCCCGACAACCACGGTCGAGGGTTGATGTCTGGAAGTCTTTCTTCTGTGCCAGAGACCTGCAGGATCAACACACGGATCATGAACAAACGATTGTTCTCACGGCGAGGAAGAGATTAATTAAAGAGATATTTCACCCAAAAAATGACCAATTTTACTCATTTTTTTTTGGAGTGACAGGCAGAAGTGCATATATATATATATATATATATATATATATATATATATATATATATATGTATGTAGTCTATGTATGTCACTCTGAAGATTCTGCCAACCCTTGACCTTTGGGTGAACTATCATTTGAAATAAAAAAAGACAGACCTGCAACATTATTCTGCATCTCTCTTGTGGAGGAAATATTTATTCTCAAGTACTCAGAGGTTAAGGTTGACCATCCCTTTGAAAGAGAAAAAGATATAGGGGTCAGTTTTGGGAAACAGTTCCTATAAAGTGCGATGTAATTAAATATATTATCATTGTTACACAATTTCAAAGACACAGATGATGGTAAATAAATGATGATGTTTTATATTATATTATATTATGTGGAAGTGAACGTGACCGAACAAGAAGTTCTAACTTCCCTTTATGGACAGATTATTACCAGTATAACCGCTTGAATAATAATGAATAATAATAACAATAATAAACAAACTATTCTCATGGTCACTTCACTTCTGAGATGTTTGGAGAGAGAAGAGAAGAAACACTTGTCGGTCTGTCATTGTCAGACGGTCCCTGAGTGTCTCACAGACGCGCTTTATTCCCGTGACAACAAAGAGCTGCAGTGAAAACACACACTTCACACACACTTCACACACACTTCACTTTATGGCGGTTTATCAACGTTCACCTGATAAAAGGTTCATGAAAAACACACTCGATAAAGAAGCTGCTCGTAGGAAAATATTCTCACTTTCTTTACCGAGTTAAACGAAACTCAGATCGAGTTAAAACATCCACAGAAGTCAAAACTGATTTACAACTTCTCAATGACAACAATACTGTCTCGAGTATCGATCCAGTTACACACACACACACACACACACACACACACACAAACACACACACACACACACACACACACTCACACACACACACACCGTCAGCCTCATTTCCTCCAATGGAAAAAAAGTTTCGATGGAATAAAAAGAATGTTACTCACCTCTCCTCGCAGACATACTATTACTCTACTAATAATGTTCTTTATCGGATCATTTGGTTAAAATAATTCCCACGACGTACGTAAAGAAAGATCGTCAGTGTTGTTTGTCCAGTGAGATAAGAAACCTCCGGTCCGGTTCTTTTCAAAACAAAATCCTGGTAGTTCAAAAACCTCATTCGAGAGTTACAAAATCAATAAACAACTGACGAATACATGATTTTAACTCATTTTTAACCACTCTGTGATCATACTTTCGTAAATGAATGCGCACTATTAGAGGAAGTTGTATTTTTATTCTTGCGCGAGCTTTTATTTTGAAGGCCATTATAATGAACTTTCACTATTTTTAATACACGCACGCAATGATCCATTCATAACTTCTGAGGTAGAATCTAACGCAAGGTCACCTTCACAGACACAATGTTTTACATTTAAGTGAAAATGACTTCATTATAATCCTATTATTATATGTCTTTCTTTAAAAAAAATACTAAAAAAAAAGTGTTAGTAACAGGATAATATCGTGTAGTTGTTACACGTCAATTCGAGCGTAAACATCTTTATTAGTGCAGGATCTATTTTACTTTCCAGAATCCTATGGTCCCTGAAGTGTCCACGACGAGATCGCTGTGTTTTGGGTCCGAGCCAATGACGTCATCAGACAGGGCGCTTAAAATAAGTAAAAACATTGAATCTATTTTTGGGTTAAAAACGGACTCACAATTGTAAGTTACATCTGGAGTCGAGATCACAACAACCACAAGGATGCGTTATGATCCTCATGCACGGATAATAAGACACAATCAAGAGTAAGTACACACATCACAAGTGTAACACACTTTAATTGTCACATGATCTTTTCATCGTTAACATGAAAAAACGTTGGATATTTACACGACTTCCAAGGCTTTTTGTGCAGCAAATCAAACAGAAATGATTTAGTTTAGTGTATCATGGGTTTAAAAACACTTGAACGGTTCATTCGTCCAGCAGCGGCGGAGGAGACAGTTTGAGAGGAAAACATCCTTGTCCCGTCGGAATCAAACAATCCTTCTTGTCGTGACTCTGGCTGCTGGACAGCTCTGCCAGGATAGATAACTGCATACAAAAAAAAACTTTAATCTCGTGGTATTTGTGAAAACCTGGAAATCCCCAAAACAAGTATATTAAAAACCAAAAATCTTACCCTTGAAGGTCCTCGATAAAAACATCGTAACTGATTCCACGACTGCTCCTGCTGACAGTCCAGCGTCGTCTCCACGAACATCTGATGGAAATATTAGTCAAAAAGTGACTCAAATACAAGACATTATTAAGAAGAACGTTTATTCGTTTTTTAATTCTGTGTCGACATATAAAAAAACAACTGTAAATGACCGTCAATGACATCATGCAGACGATCGCAATGTGGGTTAGTTCCAAGTGGGTCAAACGGGGGAAGTTCCGAGTGAGATCAGCAGAAATGTGAGCGACTCATGGATCTTTTTTGAGGAACAAGCAAAGTCTGAGTGACGCGAGTTGATGCTTCGCTGCCGTGTTTCTTTGAGCCGTGAGATTCAGGAAGAGACGATGACTCGCGTGTCCTGGTCGGACTAAAGGGTCACGTGACGGCGGGTCAGTGGGTCAGATACTAATCTAGTAGTCTAACTAGCAGGTTAAAGTAAGATTCAGCGCGACCGCCTCGCAGCAGGAAGGTTGCTGGTTCGCTTCCAGGTCAAGCCAACTTGTGACCTTTCTGTGTGGAGTTAGTATGTTCTCCCCGGGTACTCCGGTTTCCTCCCACAGTCCGAAAACATACAGAGGTTAATTGAGAACTTGGGGAAATTATCCATAGGAATGAGTGTGTGTGTGAAGGGTTGTGTGTCTTTGTGTGTCCTGAGACAGACTGGCGTCCTGTCCAGGGTGTCCCCTGCCTCTCGCCCTATGATACTGGGATAGACTCCAGTTTCCCCGCGAACCCGTTAAGGGATAAAGCGGTAGAAAATGAATGAATTAATAAATTCTTACCTCCTTTCCCTCAGTTCTGTTTCCGGCCTGACAGGTGAGAGACGTGACTCGAGTCTAGAAGAAACACCAGGAGACACGAATAAAAACTCGACACCGTTATTCACTCAAATAGTAGTAGAAACAAATTAAAATGAACAAAAAAGTGATCAGATGTTGTGTAGTTTTAATATGTAGCAAATAAAACTAATGTAACATTTTTGCTGAAAGGTTTGTAAATCTGTCAAAATCAAACCTGTGCCAAAGAGCTGTTCTGGTGCGTCTTGGACGAGGCTGAAGCTCCTGCTCGGCCTTCAGATGAAGAACACTTGTAGCAGCTCCACTGAGGCTCGTAAGAACTCTCGCACACCTTCTGCTGCAAACACTGGAAGTGATACGGGTGACCACACCTGCAGAGCAGACACTGATTACAACCAGATCACGTTTACTTGATGCTTCCAAACATGTCAATCACAAGTTCTTTTCCCTGAAATCATTGTCCACAGAGACCTTTGAAGTCGTCTCTGGAGGAGAAACGTTGTCAACTATGTTCACGTCGACCCTCACAGAAGAAAGGTCATGACGCACAACAACAACAACACAACATTGTGCGTCACCTGAACACGATGATCTCTTCGATGGATTCCTGCTTCTTCTTGTACTGCTGCAGGCAGATGTTGCAGTAGTCTTGTCTCGGGTGGAGTCCCCTGGTCACGGCGGCACGCAGGTGTGCGAGGGACCAGTGGAGGTCGTGGTTTAGAAGACTTGTAGTCGTCTCTAGCAGAGTCTAAAGGGGGAGAGAACAAATTATTCTATTTCAATATTGACATTTGATCCACAGATAAAATGGTAGAGTTGTGTATTGAAAAGAATCAGGTGATAAGATAAGTACCAACAATACAACATATAACGATACTGTAGTAACAAGTATATGTTTGTAGTATTGTCCAGTACTTGACTCTGGTGTTGTAGTATTTACAGACCACATGACTCTTGACGAAGTCTTAACTGCTTTCATTTGTTTTCAAACCAAAATATGTCCAAACATCAGCTTTAAAAACTGCTGGGGTCGACTGTATCCTCTCGTCCTCAGTCAGCGCAGAAATGTCGATGAATTTTATTGTTACTTTAGCTTCAGAACAAAGTGGACGGGAGTGTAATTGCAACACAAACAAACACTGTGAATATGTGTAAATAAATAAAACATATACATGTTTAAAAACCAAAAGATAACTAGGATAAATTAAATATTATTTAAAGGCCAAGAATAAGTTATAATCATAATTATCATAATGAAAAATAAATAAATATTTCTATTTAAATGGATACAGTGCGGTTTAATATAATATTTGATTGTGGAAATAAATACCGTGATATTTAAGTATCGATATATTCTAACACCTATTTAATACAGCATAACAAACAAAAAAAGAATAATCAAGTGAAACTGGAGGGTTGAAGGTTCAAAGATTGTTAAGACAGAATTTACTAGAATAAAAACACTATTTAAATCTACCTGCTCATAGTTGAACGTGTCCAGCATCCCCAGGATAAGGTCCTGGATCTCGGACAGCTTGGCTTTACTGTACACTGGGTCCTGCAAGAGACACGCTCTTGTTGGTGTTCAACGTTTACTCCAACAACACACAACTTAAACTACACACATTCATGTTCACACACACCTTCAGTATTCGCTGGATGATAGCAGGGAGTGTGATAAAGCTGCTCATGTTGTTCAAAACCTTCATTGTGAATTCCTTTAATGCTGAAACAACACAATAGTTAACGCACACATGCTTGATATACCTTTGATTTGAAATCGTTATGTTTAAAAATGAAAAAGTTACATTATATGTTTGTCTTTGAAGAGTAAGTTAGTGAAGCTTAGTAAAGGTTGTGTTGCATTTGTGTTGCTCACCCTCAGATGTGTGTTTAGTGTTCAGGCACTTCATCTTTTTATGAGGCTCCATCGTGGCCTCCAGCAGAAGAAACCACAGAACCTGTAGTTGAAAATACAGCATTGACTCAGTGTTGACTTGAGCATCGACATTAATATCAAAATTTACATTAACAATAATATCAACATTACCATAAACATTTATATCAAAATGTATATTAACACCAACATTAATATCAACAATAATATCTACATTACCATAAACATCGACATTAATACCAACAATAATATTAACATTAACATTAACATTAACATCAACAATAATATCAACATTAACATCAAGATTAATACCAACAATAATATTAACATTAATATTGACATTAATATCAACAATAATACCAACAATAATATCAACAATAATATTGACATTAATATCAACACTAACATCAACAATAATATCAACATTAACATTAACATCAACAATAATACCAACAATAATATCAACAATAATATCAAAATTAATATCAACATTAACATCAACATTAATATCAACAATAACACTAACATCAACATTAACATTAACATTGACATCAACATAAATGTAAACATCAATATCAACATAAATATCATCATAACCACCTCCTTCTGAGACTGGTCCAGCCGTGCAGCGTTGCTATGCAACAGGTTCACGATATCATTGAGCGAATCGTCCAACGTCGTCATCAACGTTTTCTTCTCCTTCCACTCGTCTTCCTCTCCTGCTGACGACTGCTCTTCTCTGTTGTCTGGTGTTAGAAGCTGCAGTTTCCCTTTAAGAAACTCCAGGACAAAAATGTGACGTTAAATGATTCAACATTACTGCTGTTAAATCAGCCAGAAGATCACGACCACTGACTCACCTCCAGTAAGACGGTGAAGGCTCCTTGAACATCTCCTTTCTTCTGCAGCAAATAAGCTCTGGCTTCACTGTGTTGGTGTTTCTCTGTGATCTGTTGAGAGCGAGCGGATCAGCAGGTGAGAGGCGTGTTCTTCACTAGATGACGAGTGCATTAAAGCAAGAATGAATGAAGAAAAGTAAGTAAGTAATTTTTATTTATATAGCGCTTTTCGAGACCAGGGTCACAAAGCGCTTAGACAATCAAAACAATACTCAAAAAAGTACATACTTTAAAGATCAAGATAATACTGAGAACAACACAGGAGTTCGAGAATATCAAGGAAAAGCCTGAACAAATAGAAACGTCTTAAGATGTTTCTTAAAGGAGTCAGTAGATCCATCAAGTGCAAAGAAAGAGAAGATGGTTCCAAAGCTTAGGAGCAACAGCCTGAAAAGATTTCTCTCCTCTGGTCCTGAACCGTGTGCGTGGAACCATCAGTAGATTCTGATCCACAGACCTCAGAGCCCGAGCTGGGGTGTAAGTCTGGATCAGATCAGTGATGTAAGGAGGAGTCTGACCATGAATAGATCTGAAAGTAAGAACCAGAATTTTAAAGTTGATCCTGAAAGAAACTGGCAGCCAGTGAAGAGTTTTAAGGATCGGAGAAATGTGAGTTCTTCTACTGGAGCGGCTCAGAATTCTGGCTGCAGAGTTTTGAATCAACTGCAGACGAGAAGATCCTTCTTGTTAAGACATGAAAACAAACTGTTACAATAGTCCAGACGAGAAGAAACAAACGCATGGATATTAAGATCCAGATCATGTTCCGACAACATTTTCCTAAGTTTAGAGATTTTTCTCAGTTGAAGGAAACAGTTTCTGGTCAGTTTTCTTCAGTGTTGAACAAGAGACATGTCTTTATCAAATACAACACCCAGGTCTCTCAGGCTCAGTTTGACAGACTGACCTAAGTCACCCAAGTACTGACTCAACCCTGGAATCTTATCATCAGGAGCAATCACCAGAGTTTCAGTTTTGTCCACATTAAGCTGTAAAGTGTTTTCACTCATTGTTTGATTTCTAGCAAACAATTGACTAAGTTCAGCCTCTGGGGCTCAGTTGGATCAAAAGAGCAGTAGAGCTGGATGTCATCAGCAAACATGTGATAAGAAACATCTGGAAATCTCTGAAAAAAAAAGTGTCGTCAAATCAAATTGATTGTTATTATTGTTAACTCGACGTACACTCAGTGCTCGGTCCAGGCTGTAGTTTGAAGAGCGGAGGAAGTTCACGAGATCTTCAGGAGCGAAGCGGCACATCAGACCGATCTGCAGCTCGTGCAGCTCACATGGCAGCTCGTCCCCGGAGCCCAGATCCTCCCTTGAACCAGAGACCCACAGTCACCACGCAGGAAAACCACATTTGACTTCACAGTGGATCCAAGCAGCACCTCGACTTCAGCAGGCTCCTCAGGAACTTGAACTTCAGTCGATCATCCTTGTGAGGACGACGGGGAGATTTAAAAACTTTACAATGAAGAATGAAAATGAATAAATCACCTGCAGTTCAGAGATGATTTGCTGCAGATCTTCAGTGAAGTGCAGCAGAACCAGATCAGCTGCTTTCTCTTGGTTCAGAGCCACCAGTTCCTGAACACACGAATACACATCTTTACATACATTCCCTATAAATCATACATGTAACCTTGAATTAAAATCACAAAAGCATTCAAAATATGTTGAAATGCTTCTATTTAAGTGAGAATAAAACTGTATTTTCTCAAACTGACCTTCATTTCTTGCCGTGCCTTGACCTTGACCATGTGTTTGTCGTCGGTGTTGTAGCCTGGCATGGACAACAGGTTGTGAATGTAGCTGAACACCTCCACCTTTTTTCAAATAAACACAAATACAAGTGAAATACAAGTCAGGTCATGACATGAAATCTTAAAACCAAGTGAAATCAGAAACATAGTTGATCAAATTCTTGCTCCACTCAGTTGGAAATCAACTCTTTCAGGCTCTTATCTAATGCTCTCTTTCATTCAAGCCTCCAGTACCAGGATCAGTTAAACCCTTTTCTTTAATGAAATAATACAAACAAATATATACAAATATTGCAATTGATTTTAAATGTTTGACGGATTATTAAACGTTCACGGTACCTTTCGAAGAGGGTCTCTCAGGTAACAGTCGAGAATCTTATCGTGCAGATTCTTCTTCTCGTACAGAAATTCACAAATTTGGTAGCTTGAGGGAGAAGCAGGAGATCAGTTATGGAACATCGTACCACTGTGACAGCACATGTCATCATTATAGCTGATAACATCTTATTTTAATGACATTGTTTGCTAATATTGTCGTTTTGAAATTACTGTTGTGAGGATGTGACAGTGAAAATTCTTCCTCTGAGAACAAACTCTCAGTAAATGTTCCACCAATAACATTAGCTTCCTTCACAAAACTGACTTGACTTTAGGTTTCTTACAATTTGGCTTCTTCTGCCATCGCCAACAGCTTATTCTCATCAAACTGCACGACGCCTCCGACTTGCAGAAGCTGCAAAAGAGCCTAGAAGAACAAAACGTATAAAACAAAGCATCTTTTGACATATGTACAATTAAGCTGTTACTTTGTCAAAATGGCCACCAAAAGAAATTTGAATTGAGTCGGCTTAAAAAAGCAAAGTAAACGGCTATTATTTAATAAAATATACATATATTTTTAAAGGCAACTAGACCCAATTGTCTTTTAATTTTTTTGTAATCCATTATTTATAATAGTTATAATTGGAGTTTATAACTGCCTCCCCCCTTTTACTGATGTTTATTGTAATTGATATATATATATATTTTATTCATTATTGTACTTATTTGACTTTTTGTATATTATTATTAATATATATATATATTTTTTAATATGTGTACTTTATGTCTTAATAAAATGTGCGCTTTTGTGAACTGCTAAAACTAACTAAAAAAAGCTACATTTTCCCAATGTGGGAAGAATAAAGGCATGAATTGTATTAAAATAGTAAAATAACTTTGCATAGCTAAAGAGAAAATATTAAAATAATACATTCATCACAATTAAATGTTATATTTCTTGTTTATGGAAAGTACCACTTTGAAAGTTACAAAAACTTTTCTTTAAAGCTGATACTAACACAACTGATACTAACACAACCGGACATAAATCCACATCACATGCTGCCATAAAATGTCAGAAGTACTTTACAAATCGAGCATGTTATCATCTTTTTTTGAAAGGTTTTCTTTGGCTCTCAATGTCTTACAGCTGCAGTATTTTTACGTCCAGCCTCTCGTTCAGCAGTTGTGCTGCCGAAAAAACAACTTTGAAGATGAAGTGTCCGATTTTCACGCCAAATTTCACACAATGTAAACAGTGCCACTGAAAGTTATTGAGTCTATAATAAGGTTTCTTTAAATAGCGTTTCTAGAGCCCCTAGTGTTGTAAAAGTGCAATTGCAATGTTTTGTTAAATTCAACCAATCATTACAGAAAATAACAAAAACATGTTGAAATGTTACATATTGGATCTTTAACTTTCTCTTTCTATAACTGATATCGCTGGTGGCTACAAGTGAGTGTTGTCTTTTAGCTCAGCTCTTTCTTTACAGTGACAGACTGACACTAAGACATCATTTCTTTTGCAAGTCCTACGTCTGCCTCAGAGGTTCCTCCCAGTTGAACCCCTCACAAGATAAATCCTTGCCCATACATCCTCAATCTGATATTAAAGTTCTTATTTATTAACCTTTGAACATATGTTGTCAAAATAAACACCAATAAATAAAAGGCGTGGTGTGTGGCGTGTGTGAATAAACACACGTTTCTTTCCCTAAACGATGATCTGCTCATTTGAATTTGTTTCTTCACCTGTTGCCTCTCGGCGTGTCTGGATTCATCATCAGGTCTGCAGAGAAACTCCAGGACCTGTCGACACATGCGAGACACGTTTGCTGGCGTCGGCTAAAAACCTTCTACACGTCAGCATTTATAAAAACAAAAACAGATTTTTTTTGTCGAGTGCGTTTCTCTGAATGACATCGTAGACGAGAAGGATTTTAACAAACTGACCTGATTGAAGAGATTTCTGTTGACGAACAAGGTGTTGTCGGGCTTGGCCAGCTGGCGAGCCAAGAAGGTGAAGAGCCCGCCCACTTGTGACGGAGAGTAATCGGGATTCTCCACCATGACCTTGAACATCACAAGGTTATACATTTTTAAGACTCGACTGTGGACGACATGATTGAAACTACCTGGAGTAAGATGTCCACGATCCTCTGCTGGTACTCCAGAGCCTGCTTGTCATTCTTAAAGTCTTCAAACGTCTGAAAATAAAAATATGAAATTATACTTTTATTGTCATATACCTCATTAAACGACAGTTCATCTAAAAGCAGCTTTATGCGATTTAAAGTCGAGCGACGCCAGTGGACTACAGTTGTAGTGTTTAGCCCGACGGGAGACTACATTTCCCATGAGCACTCGCTAAACGTCGCAAAAGTTGCCATGTCCTGGTTTGTATCAGTTGATAAATGTTCTGTTTCCAGACTTCCATTGATGAATGAAGGAAGATACTGAAGAGGTCATGAATCAGATTGTAATGAAATATGATATGACGTAACTTTAACTTTGTTTTTGTACCGTAATCCCCCCCCTTACCCCCCCAAATCACAACCAGCACGATATGTATCATGTTCACACCATCAAGAACTTTTAAAGTGAAAATAAAAATCACACAAAACACCTGAAGTCACAGGATATGAGTCTTTAAACTAGTTTTCAGTTGATTTGTCATCAAGTTTCATTAAAATATTTTAGTACAAAAATATTAATGAACCCAAACTACCTCCAACCTGAACCCGTTTCATTGAAATCATTTGATGTGACTCGCCGGACAGACGTCTCAAAAATACATTAATTTTCATGATATTTTAATGTATAAAGATGCCAGTGTTTCAAGTACGATCAGAGACTTTCAATAAGATGAAAGTGATTCAATCAAAGGGAACAAACACGGATTAATAAGAAGGAGTTCGACGTGTGAGTGAAAGGTTTGGTTAAATGTTCAAGGAACAACAGACTCACCATCGCGAGGACATTGAGAAACTCTCTGGTGTCGAAGTGCAGGAGGGTTTGGATGAACGGGAAGAGCTGCTCCTCAGATGAAGACGTTTCACCCGAGTGGAGTCGGATCAGGAACTCAAACACCTGCAGTGGAAACAAAATGACTTGAACCTCACAGTCGATCTGGATTGAATATCATCCCAAAACACACCTGGTTCTTCACTTGAACCACGAGGTCCTCGGAGATGTTTCCGAGTGGATAAGCTCTTCCTGCCAAGCAACAGCTGGAGAAGAAGGTTTGGATTGTTAAGCATGTGTTTGTTGATGAGATAAGATAAGTTACCTGATGTAAACCAGGAGCTTGTTTCCCATCTCAACTTCCTCGTCTGAGGAGAAACACAACATGATAGTTAACAGAACAAGTAGTGACTCGGATGTAGGAAAATACTTCTGACATCAATCCAAGAATCACTGAAATTAAATCTAAATATATATAATAACTCAGAGTCGACTTATCCTCAATAAGTCAATAATGGTTTTATAACAACTATTAGATACTTTAAGTCAATATTGCCAATTTTGTGTTAAGTAAAAAAACAAACAGTTAAACACAAAATCAAAAACTTAATCATAGACAGGAAATAATACTATTTTAAATTAGCATCAACACTTAGCAACTTTACTTGTGACATTTCCATTTGATTGGTTTAATCTGGTCATAAAAAGTTTTATCTTTACAACTTGAACAACAATGTTCTGCATTTTACATTCTCTTAAAGCAGAGCATTAAGGCGGCATAAAGACTTTAAAAATAATTAATAATATTTGAGGATTTACAGGGTTTTTCTAAAACATAACATTGACATTCATTTGCAGGAAATTATTTTGACAATTTAATATAAAAATGTACAGAAACAGATGAAGATTTTATTCATTTTTGTTGTTGTTGTTCACTCACAAAGAAATTATTTTTTCCATCTTCTATTTTGTATTTCTTAAAACACATTTTAACCCAAAACCACGAATTCAAAGATCACCTGTTAGAGTCGATTTGCTCCTGAGCGGGGGACCAATCACAGCGAAGCATTTCTGAAACACAGTCAACAATTTAAACGTTTAACTCAACTCTGAAAACAACAACAAAGAAACATAAATGGAGCCACTTTTAAAGTCATTTAGAATCTGAGGAAACAACCGTTAATGAATTAAGTTAATTCATCTGCGAAGGTCACTCAGGTCACATGACACTCACCTCCAGAGGTGTGATGTAGTCGTTCATGCCTCGGTTGAACACGTAGATGAAGGCGTCGTAGAGACGGTTCTTCCAGCAAACCTGCACGACCTGAAGAAGCAGAAGAGAAGTCGTCAGGCAGACGTTTCTTCTCCCTTCCAGTGAATCTTCATCTGCAGGGACGTCCACCTGCTCCATGTCCAGGCTGGTCACGTCCAGGTGAACGATGCATCTCTCCAGGCTGCTCATCATGTCGTGACAGTGGTAGTGGTCGAACAGGTCCTTCATGATGGGGGTGGGCAGAGCACCGAGGCGGTTGTTGGTGACGTAGCCCTCCAGGGACTCCAGGAACACGGCTTTAGCGACGACGTTCTCGGACAGCTGCGCGTACAGCTGGTTGAACAGCAGGTCCCTGGAGGCATCACAGAAGTTCACCATCAATTCAACTTTTCCTCCAATAACTGACGTGTTTGGAATATTTTGGATAGGAATACAATATTAAGAGAAAATCCTTTAAAAAAAACACACAAATATATGTTTGACCATGTCAAGTCATGGAACATATGAGCTAATATTGATGTTTAATATTCAAGTTTTGAAATATACAGTAATAGTCATAAAAAAATAATTTGGTTGAGAATAAAAATGTAAATATAAATTAATATTGACATGTTCTGTTGTTTGAGCGCCTTCAAGGTCTACTCATCATTTATTTAAAATAATCACAATTCATTAGATTTTTGGTTATAGAAGAATTTCACCATCTTTAAAGGACAAATCTTGCCACGCCCACTCTGCTGTGATTGGTCAAACAAGCAAACATACAAAGTTTGTCACTGCGCATCATCAGTCCCAGAAGTCTTCACCTCCAAGGGACTCGTTGTATAAACAAAGCGGGGTGTGATTACAGCTGGCTGGAGGAGGAGTAAAGCCATTACAACGTCATAATGGACTCTCGTAACCTCTCGTTCGCTGAGATTTCAGACGAGGGAGAACTATATGAAGTAATAACCAACAAGTCAGGAGAGTCGAGTTTTCACATTAGTTGCCATTTAATTGATAAACAATGGCTTAATAATGATTATTTGTTTTTAAATGACGAGGTAGAAACTTCAGAAGTGTTCTAGGTAGGTTTTCAGGGTCGTCATGAAAGAGATTGAGGATTTAAGGACATTAAAGTTGTCCTTCACTGCCATCGATTTCATAGACTTACGTCCTCTGAAGCAGGAGGCAATAATCCATGAGGACGGGAACAACATCCTACAAAAGCAAAAACATGTTCAGAATAAAGATGTTTACAAATGTAATCACTTATCAACGTTATTCCAAATATTGTATTTATTTACCAGAAAATGTTGCTCCGTTCCAGAGGCGTTTGCTTGATCGGGACATTTCTTCAAAGTGTGCTCCGACAGCTGGAACATGATGTCCACCATCTGCAGGCGACAGGAAGACGTTACCAAAGAAACATTTATAAGTGATAAAATAAAAACATACCTTGTCACCAACCAAAGCTTTTCTTTTCACAGGGTCCCCGACAAGTCCTGATCGACAAACCAATGATGGACTTAAACATTACTGTCCGAGTAACATCACATATTCATGACCTGAAGATTTCTTAAGCCTGTACGTTGTATTTATATAATTATATATAATTATATATAATATAATTAATATTTGTATAGCGCTTTTCTAGACCAGGGTCACAAAGCGCTTAAACAATGAAACAATACCCGATTAAATAAATGCTCAAAAGGTCAAGGCACCCAAGAGACAAACACAGGAGTCTCAGAAAATTCCTCTGGTCCTGAAGCGTGTTCAGGAACCATCAGTAGATTCTGATCCACAGACCTCAGAGCCCGAGCTGGGGTGTAAGTCTGGATCAGATCACTGATGGAAGGTCTGACCATGAATAGATCTGAAAGTAAGAACCAGAATTTTAAAATGATCCTGAAAGAAACTGGAAGCCAGTGAAGAGTTTTAAGGATCAGAGAAATGTAAGTTCTTCTACTAGAGCGACTCTGATTTCTGGCTGCAGAGTTTTGTGTTAACTGCAGGCGAGACAGCTGCTTCTTGTTAAGACATGAAAACAAACCATTACAATAGTCCAGACGAGAAGACACAAACACATGGATTATAATCATCATCATCATGTTGTGACAAACTTTTCCTAAATTTAGAGACTTTTCTCAGTCGAAGGAAACAGTTTGTGGTCAGTTTTCTTCGGTGATGAACTACAGACATGTCTTTGTCAAATACAACACCCAGCTTTCTAAGGCTCAGTTTGACAGACTGTGTGTGTGTGTGCGTGTGTGTGTGTGCGTCAAAAATGCTTTGACTCACCGACCACAGCTTTGGCCTTCCCCTCATGGATGGCCCACGCCAGTGTTAGAGCATCGACAAAGTGTTCCTGCTTCAGAAGACCATCCAGGCGCTGAGATAAGATAAGAACAGAGATGGAAACACAAACTTTTATCTACTAAATTCATCACTAATGATGGCCATATTTTCTTGATTCGTAAAGAAGCTCTTAAGTGCTATGATCTTAAGCACACAATGGAAGAAGGATGCGTTTCCAAGAGTCCCTCGTAGTTTTCGCTAAGAAGGAAATGTAAGATCGCTCTTAACTAGTCTGCAGTACAACACTTAAACACTAGCGTGTGAGATGAGTCGGAAAAAAATCACACGAGTTGAAGCTTAAACTAAGATTTACTTGTAGAAACTGATCTTGCTGTGGCAACACTTGAGTGACAACTTACAGAACGCCACTTCAATCATCGGGGGCTCTGATTGGTCGACACACTCAAACAACACACAGTGATTGGAGGGGAAATATTCAACCTGTGGTGTTTCACAGATATCATAGAAACAGATGTCATTCATCTCATCTCTATATAAAGATGTTTCCAATTGATTCAGTTACAGAACAACCACGATGGACGGCTCCCATCAAGACCTTCTTACGAAGCTTCTTTGACTTGATCTTAAGGTTCTCCAAGAAGGCAAACCCATCTTAAGACCCTTTGTGCGTTTTTTTGAATCTGTGAATCCTGGCCAATAATATTTCAGGTGCGGAACATATATATATTATTTGTTTAAATCACGTACCTCTCGCCATGTTTTCAGCGTCATGATGTGAGCAGACTGCAAACAAAAAAGTTCAGGTGTTTAGATGTGGTTTAAAACACACACCCGTTCTAAATTCATTCACGTTACTACATGTCGCTGAAATAAATCATTGATGGAATACTGTAGTAGTACTTGAAAAAAGGCGTTTTTGCAAAGCAGGGGTTTCATCCAAGCTTACCAGGGACCAGACACTGTATCTTGGCACAAATTGACAATTAATACTTTAGTTACAAAATGTCTGAAACCTGATTGTAATGAATGTATTACATATACGAGCCAACACTGTATCAAATATACTTATAAAGAGCAAGACATGTCAGAAACTTCACAAAGGAAAATATTCATTGAACATTAACTGAACAGAAACTAAAATTGAGTCACCCGGAACAACTTTTTCTGGAACGAGTCAACAAACTCCTGAGAGTGCAGTGTTGTTCTTCGTTTAGTGTAATTCGTTCTCTTTTCAAACTCTATTCAAAAGTGTTTAAAATCTGTTGATCGGCAACAATTGTGTTCAAAGGTAATACAAATTAAAAATGATAAAGAATTCTATTACCTTTGTGCCCAAGTAGACAATTTGTCCCGAGAAGCTGGAGACGGACTGGTAGCAGGCCTTTTCTCCAACCAATGCCTGAAATAAAGAAGTTGAGGAATGAAGTGAAAAATATGGCTAAGCCTGGGTCACCACCAGATGCATCTGAATTCAATTCCCGGATTTATGTAGACGGAAGTATGTTGTATGTTGGGCCTCATTTTGACAATGTGTATCATTGTGTATTCATTGTGTATCTTATTGTATGCCTGTGATCATTTGGTTATTTGCTTTTTTATTTAGTGGTGTCTGGACCTTTTTTCTCCAATGAATTGATTTGAATTCTCACCAGGGCTTGCGAGACATTCCCTCCTGTAGCGAGGGATTTGAAATGACGGCTGTTGTAAACCAGCTGAACCTGTTCCAAGTCCAGAGTCTCCAGGATCTCTTGACTCGCTCGGTCCACCACACGCAGTTTTTCATGGCTGTCCACGAGGACCAGCGTCCGACTGTTTATCCACTTCAGAGCAGGAAGAAAAACATACATGTCTGTGAACAATCTTTGATGTCCAGTTTGAACCCTCAGGTCACATGACAGAGAAGCATGAAGGTTCATCAGAAGACGATGTATTTACACAAAGGCTGATGATGTCACAGTCCATTTGCAAGAGTCGCTGTTTGACGACGTGGATCATTCCGGTCGCCTCCTTTTTCACCTGGAAGAATAGATGAGGATGAACATGAGATGACATTCAACATGATGGATCGATCAGTAGAACTGAACCATCATCTTCATGAGAGCCAGGGCTCGTCTCTGGGACAGAGCTCAGTCATACAAGGGTCAGAACTGATCAGAAAACAAGGTCACAAGGATTTTGTACTAAAAACGGTCGTACACTCACATCCAGAAAATGGTGCAACCACAAAAATATTCAGATGTATGAATCTGTGCGTGCACACAAATACAAGCACTTCCTTTGTATATCTCAATCAACGTAGGATTAATTGCAGACATGTTTGTCCCTTTCCACGCCCTCATTTACATATTTAAATCAGATTTAAACAAGCTTATCATTCCTTTACTTTTTTCTGAATAGCGTGAAATAGCGGATTAAAATATTTAGTTTAAACTGATTGATGTTGTCTTAACAAATACAGATCATCAGTTTGGTGAATGAGAACGTATTTATAAGTTTGTGAATAATTTAATATCCACTCGTGTAACGACAAACACTTGTGTGTGTGTGTGTGTGTGTGCATAAATATTTGATCAATATTGACGGTTAATGTAGCTGATGTCAAAATCTCACCGTGACTAGTGAGGCTGACATAAGTCCGAGCAGTAAATAAGGACGTACTATACCTACAATAGTGTCGGGAAGTCCGAACTTTTTACCGCTCTTTTCATTATTATTGATACATATCAGGGCCGGGTCTAGGCAGGGGCAAGAGGGGGCCTGGCCCCCTCAAATAAATGTTGTGCCCCCTCAAACTTACATGTAAGTAAGTAAGTAACAGCACAATGCCCCCTCAAGATTTGTGGCTGCCCCCTCATACATGCCTGTCTAGACCGGGCCCTGATACATATACAACTTTGACAACGAAACGTATGCAGACGACCCCTTAGTACATGAGGCCTCGGAAGTACAAATGTTGTCTTTTCGTTCATTGGAGGCTCAATCTATCCTAAATATCTTTGTGTTTGTCCTCCTCCATCAAACTAATTCCTTTCCTTCCACATTAGTTTCACTGTCAATGCAAGTCTCTGTTGGTTATCTTATCTTCAGCACTGGCATCTCTACAAGTCGCCATATCAACGTAAAAATGGATCTACTTTCATTTTAGAGAAAAGTGTGTCGAAGAAAGACAGTTATTTATCTGGTAATGACTGTAAACAAGAAAAAAAAGGAAAAGAAAACACACCATGAGAAACTGGACTGTGTCTCCTTTGCAAAAAGCCAGGATAGGATTAACAGTCTTCTGGACGGAGACGAACTGCCAGGCCAGTTGAGGAACGCTGGAAGGATCCGACTAGTAACATGGAAAAACAGTCAAAATCAACAGATGTGAGGAATGTTTGAGTAGATGTGAGGAACGGCACAGAGGGACGAGATGTTTAGAGGACAATAGAAATATAGAGGAACAACATACCTTGCCGTAAGGAAACGTCAACCAAACCTTCAGAGATGGCTTCAGTCCAATAACAAGAATCTGGTTTTGAAAACATACATTAGGAACGTCAGGAACGTCAGGAACGTCAGGAACGTTCAACCAAAGACTCACACAGTACAAATAAAGTGCGTTTATTTTTCACCTTGGTGAGAGAAGCCATCGCCAGCAGGGAGTAGTTGGTGATGGGGTGGTCTCTGAACTCAGCCGGCGCTCGCAGAGGCTCGATGAAACACACTTCGCCTTTGGAGCCGCTGAAGAGGCAGCGGGAGTCACATGACCGCATGCCCATCACCCTCCTGAAGACGAGAGGCAAGAAATTCAGCTTTTATGAGGCAGTTTCTCAAGGAAATATCCATCCAGGAGATTCTAGCACACAGTGGATTGGTTAATAAATGAAGGAAAAAGGAAAAAATATATTAATGCAAAGCTTGAATCCTGACTCACTTGAACACCAGTTCAAAGACGGATCCTCCGCTGTCGTTACAAACGGCAAGAGTCGGATCTTCTGTGAACTGGAGAATCAGAAGTAGCGTAAATGTTTGTGAAGACACGAGTGCAGCAGCTTTCTTTGATTTTACTTTAACATGGAGGATTGCTGTTCCGGGAGGGTGAGCGTCTGTGATTGTTCGGAGCAGCTTTCCATTGGCCAGATCCCACATTAGAATCTTATAAAAATATAAAAAAGCAGAATTTGAGAAGAAATAGTTCCAACATTTATCAAGACTTCTATTGGTAGAAGGTGAATCTTTGGTCGTAAAACATAAAGTCAGTGATTTATTGCTTAAACAACATTGATCAGAGACTTTAAACAAACACTACAGAGATTGTTTACATATTAAATACTTCAGTCTGAACATATTGTTGTATTAACATATACAAGGATCTCAGGTCAAATTAAATTAGAGGAATATTGTAAAACACTGTAACAAAATAGCACAGGGCCAGAGCCTAAGCCTAAGAATTAGGGATATTTTTCAATTCTAAAACCATTAATTGTATCAGCAAAATGTTGCTTATACTATGGAAGTAATAATAACTTCTTGGTGGAAAACCAGGGAAACATCAAACACATGGTACAAAAGAATCACTTTTGTTATGATATTTCTGGGTTAATATTCTACATCTTCTAAATGAGATCTGTGACGATCACAATTGTTGATTTTTAACATTTTTGACAGTGTAAGGGATGAGTCACAGCTAAAATATTAATGAATGAGAGACAATCTGAAACTAAATGTGTTATAAACAATCAATAGAAATAATCTAATAAATAATAGTGGGTTTAAAACAGTAAATAGTGTGACTGTAAAAATAAAGAGAGACAGACGATGCTCTTAATTTGAAAGCCTGAAGATTATTTCCTCCTTCTGAACTGCGTTTCAGGAATTTACCGTAAAGTTTAGAGATAATCATGGCGGGAGAAACCCAAACAACTGATAAGATTGACATCAGTAGGATGTTGTTAAGTCACGATGACTCAACCACCCTTGAGAGCAGGGATGCTGTGATGAAAGATAAACCAGCCTTATGTCTTCTTCTGATTGGTTAATATCGCGTGGTGGCCTCAGTGATTGGCTAAATTCATGCAAAAAAGTACCAAAGTTTATTATGATTAAAAAAAATATATAAAGCGTGTTAAATTGGTAAATATAAGCGTGAGAAATATGAGGTGTTTCAGCGGTTTTATACGAAAATTAAAATAAAAGTTACAAAAATACAGTTTTAGCTTAAAAAATTGCGGTATTTGCTAAAGAGCAGATATCTGGGATCCCTGGATATATGCCAGGAAACGTTAAAAAATGTGTTTCTACTCTACATGATATCCCACCAGGAGTTCCTGTGTCCACTGATAATTAGTGTTTACAATGTATTTACACATTCCTAACAGCAGAATCACCCAAAATAAATTAAGTGAATTGACATTAAATGAATATTCTCCATGCGTTTCTGGTAAGTATAGTTTCTTGTAAACCGGGAATATTTACTATGAGAAAATATATTATTTAATCAGAATCTTGAAAAAGGTTATTTAATCATAGCTACTAAGATTTGACACAAGGGCGTTAGACTCAAGAAAGCTGGATCTGGATAGTCTTGAACTGAAGGGCAGCACCAGGGAGAAAAACTGGACTCTCGAATGAACAAGAGCGAAGCGAGCTCTCAGTAAAAATGGCACCGGGTGACGGTCGTTGGCAACAACAACAATTTCAGGATATGTTTCGGTCAAAACTAACAATAAAGCTTCTTGGAATTGATGCAAATGTCACTCAGATCATGGAGGAAAGATGACTTTGTAACTGTTTGACAGGTCATACCTGTCCTTTGGCAAACCCACAGAGGAGCCGCGAACAGTCCTGGTTGATGCTGAGAGCAGAAACGGCTCCAAACTCCGCCCCGGCGGCTTTGTTCCCGAGACAGAGCCGGAGAGCTTGGTTTGCATCTGTGAGAATCAACAAATACATGGTCGTTTGAAGATCAGAAAATGTTTAAATTAGACAAAACTAAAGTCATGCGTTTCATACTGAGGGTTTATATAATTTACAAAATTGAAATTTACACATTAAAACCTCAAAGATGCTGACTTTTTAGCATCATATTTTTAATGGGGACAGATTTGTCTATCATTAAAATTATAAATCGAACATTAAAAAACACACCATTATAAAGTTTGCTTTTTTTTAAATTGTAACATTGAAAGATGGTTTTACCAAAGACAAGGGCCAAGCCATGAGACGTGCCGACAGCAATCACACCTGAAACCACCTAAAAATTCCACAGAACGATAATCATCACAGCGTTTATGGCTCTTAGTGCAATTTAATATGCATGTCTGTGTGAATACTCACAATAGCAGTCGGTAGTCCAGCATCTACTTTATCCTAGAGATGGAATGTATGAATACACAACGTTAGTTGACAGTGAAGAAGAAGAAAATAGAATAATAATCATTATTATTTACAGCAGCAGAGATGATCTGTGCAGAAATTCCCTTCAGCAGACTGTGTCGAAGAACAGACGCGTGGACATTCGACTGCTGGTCAACGGCCCTTTTCCTCCTAGAAATGGAAAGAAATCTCTCTTAAATAAGGTTAAAATCAAGGCTCTTTGTTTTAAGAGTTTTATTTATTACTTATCGTATTTGTCTTTAACTACAAAACATACATTTGCAGAGTAAACAAAGCTTCCCAAAACTTCCTCTGTCATATTTCCCACCTCTTTATTTGAGCCGGGTCTCCACTATCGGAGCTCGTCAGTGAAGCCGTTTCACAGGAATATCGATCGATGTTTTCAGGATTTAAAACACAAGTGTCCTCCAGAACAAACGCTTCCTCCTCATCGTCCGTCTGTGAAACACACAGGGAACAATATCCTTCAGCACGATAACAATTAAAAAAAATAGGTTATACAGGAAATACATTCAAATAATATCGTGGTTATGCTTCACCTCGTTGAGGATGCTCTCCAAGGTCGGGGGCGTGTCTATTTGTGGGATGTCAAACTCCTTGTCATCGATCTGGAAAGAGAAAAAATGTTTTGTTTGTTTTACATTGTAAACTTTGAACAAGGAAACCGAAAAAACCAAACATGAACAACCTCTGAAATGATCGTAAATACACTGATACATCATTTAGTGGATTTACTGGTAAACGTTGAGCTTCATTGAATTGAATTGGTTTGATAACGTAAAGTTATAGAAGAAAAATGTTAGTAGTTTTAAATGTTTTACCAAATCATTGAGGGATTGTCATTGTTTTCACTGCTGTGTATGTCATGTTGTCAAATCAGATACAGTATAACGTCAAGAGAAATGAAAGGCACTGGTTATTTATTACACATCATGCATTTATTTGAATGTTTTCTTGGGCAGATCAGGGACAAATGTCTTTTCCATCTTGATAAAAACTCACTATTCACTGCTGACGATCGAAGAATGTATTTGGACAAATAGACCTTATAATTCTCACTAGTTCTCTATAACAAAACTTTATTTCTGACCAATAACGCCCTGTTATTATTGACTGTCTCTGTCCCTGCGACGTTGATCTGGTCGATGACAGGTGATGCTGTTGCCAGAATATAATATAAATATCCTTAAAAAAGTTGACGACACTCACCGCATCCAAGTCCGCCAAATGAACCTGAGAAAAAGCAGAAGGAAAGCTGGCGCTGTCAGGAGACTCGGACATGTTTGTCTCTCCAAGAAGACAACACTGGCTTCTTCCTGGAGGTTTTCTTCGTCGCCGTCACGTAGAGCTGTGAGACAATGGCGCCCCCAAGTGGTTCGGAGCAGGTCTCTCTACGCCCCCTAGTTCAGTTTTGAATAAAATGTATTTTTGCTACAAATATTATAACGTATTTGTTGCATGTTATTGGTGTGTGCAAGGTGATACATATTGAATAATAATAATAAAATAAAAACCAACACAATAATAATGATAATAACTACAGGACTACAGATGGAAATTAGGATTGTGCTAAATCTGGTGCAGCCATCGTTTTAATGTAACTTTACATTCTCCTTTTAAATAAATTGAAAATGAAACTGAAACTATTAGTATTATCAAAGGAGTATAATCCTTTTGGATTTGGATTTTTTGACTAGGCCTTTATGACCATGTAATATTTTTTACAGTGTAATGTTTAATCCTATTAAAATATATATATAATGACAATTTTAATAATATAATATATATGACCAGGCAACTCTCCTGACTCATATGTTTGAAATGTTGAAGTATTTCTCTCAAAGTTGCAGTAATTTCCTCATCATGACCATGTTATTACTTTATAAAGTTGCTCTGAAATCTCAGCGAACGAGAGGTTACGAGAGCGGAGTCCATTATGATGTAATAATGGCTTCACTCCTCCTCCAGCCAGCTGTAATCATGTCCGCTTTGTTTATACGAGTCCCTTGGAAGTGGAGACTTCATGCTTTAATGAAATGTGGTGACAAACATTAATGTTTGACCAATTGCAGCAGAGTGGGTGTGGTTATGGTAAAAGAGCTTTTATCTCCAGAAAAACAAAGTTTGTTTTCAGTGGGCGGAGCTTAATATCATTTTCTAATGTCAATATTTCAATGAAAAGAGAGTTTTGTACAAACACAAATTTAAGTCACACTTAAATGAACACATTAGTTTCCCTTTAAATAAAATATCAAGAGGCTGTTTGGATGAAATTTGCTTAAAATAAAACACATGATAAGGAACGAGAAAAAATGAAGGTACTCTTGTGTTAACTGGAGACAATTTTTATTAATGCTTCACCTTGAAAAGGGTTTCTAGAATGACAGTGGAAACATCACTAGGTGGTCGATCAGCTTCAATAGGTTTCTGTGTACAAACATCTTAAAGTGAAAAACACGTATCAAACACCCTGTTCTTCTGCTGAACCGGATGTTTCAGGTTCATGGTCACAGGTTTTGATAGACACCTCCTTGTGTGCAGACGGGAACAAACATGGTCAAACACACGAAGGTCAACCTAATAATAGCCTAATATCTCTGTCATATTTAACAATTATAAAGACAAAAAATATGTATAAATACATCTTAACTATTTACAAACGTATGTTACAATTACATGTGAATATCACAAATAATTTTGGATTTTCTTCAAAACGTGAATGTTTTGTTTTAATCAACTTCAAATTTAGTGTCAGCACAGTGGAGCCAGTGACGACCTTCAACGTCCTCAGAGGGAACTGCCTTGTTTTGGATTCACAAATTAAAGTCTTTGAGTCTTTGGTGAAACACTTTGGAAACGTCTCCAGGAATAAACTGAATCTCACAAAGTCTCCATCAAGTTATCACAAGACACATGTTTCCGTGTCGACGAACACAGCAAATCATCAGGGATAATATATAGAATCATGTAACACAGATGTTAGCATTCCAAAGTTGAACGTCAAGAAAAGTTGTCTTTCAAAATAACCAAACATATTTAAGGCATTAAAAAAAATAAAAAAAATTCAAAGAGGTTAATGGCTCTACAGTCTAGACCACTAATCTTTTTGAGAGCGACTACAAGAAAAAGGTTTTCTAAAAATATTATGAATCATTTTCTAGGACAAGACTATATCTATATATATACTATTTTTAACAGGACCCTAATGGAACCTAAGCGACAATTTGTTGACGACCCCTTATCTAAACATCAAAGATTCCTCAGTGTGGCAAAAAAATGTTTTGAAATACTTTCATTCAGATTTTTCACTTCACTTAAAGTGGTCCTATCCTGCACTTTCAAGTGTGGTCACCAGCTCTAGTCACATACATTTGAATTTCTATAATATTACATTTAATATCAATTGTGCATACGAGGAAGAGCAAACTGGCTCCTGTAGCACTTTATTATAGGCTGATTTTGAAACTTCATTCTGGACCACGCCTAGGACGACTAGCACTAGTAAGTAAGACATAATTCAAAACAGACAGACATCATCCCAGAACATTTTGGATCCATCAATATCTTAAATGATTGGCGTCTAAAAAGCTTCTTTATATGCTCTTCAAGAGTACGCATTATTGTACGTTTCTTGTACGAGAGCAGTCTTTAAAAGTCAAGTGTTGGGCTGGTGTCGTTCCTGGATCAGCTCAGCTAAACATGTACTTGAATCTGACCATAGAAACAATCTAAGAAAAAAACTTATTTCAAATCTGGTGGATTCAGGGCGTCACACTAAACACGTGGCAACATCACCATGAGGTACTAAGACATCATGTTCGTCGCGTGTGAAGCGGAGACGTTGGAAAGGCAGGATAAGACCCTCTGAAGGTGTGAACCCGACCTGAGCGACGAGATCGCAGCGGTCCGTACAAACACTCTCCAGCCGCTGAGAACACAAGCTATTCAAAGAGATTTATCTGTCAGTCATTCTTAAAAGATTCAAAACGACTTCATAAAGAACAGACGAGATCATACGAGTTGTTTTTACAAATACCTTTTTTTTTGGACCTCTAGTATTGCCTTAAGTCAAAATGGTGACGATCTTCACCAGAAAAGCTACTTATTGCCGACGCCTCAGTCTCTACTTGTACTGGAGTTGGTCCCGATACGCGATGGGTGGATGATTGTCCGATACATTTATTGCTGGCTGACTATGAGACGGATCTGGAAATTAATTGTTGTGTAAAATACTTCATAACTTCTTATTCTCTAAATCCATTTCTCCCCAAGTTTCAACATTTTTTCCCCCCATAAATAATCTGCTTTTATATAAATAATACAGTGCAAATGACACACACACTCACTCACACAAAATGAATTCAACGTTCATGAAAAAAAAAGGACGGCGTCCCAATTGCGTCGCCATTTTGTCAGTTAAGAATAAATCTATTTTTCTTATACTTAAGTGAACACTTCCTAAAATAACACAGTGCTAAGAAAATAGTCATTATTAAGATATTTGGCGCCCTCTAGACGAGAAATGCGCGAACTGCAAAATCTTCTTTACAACGAGCTCCCAGCTCTCTCAGTTCGTAACACAAAACATAGAAGATACATGTACAACGTCTCTGTGTGTTTTTCTGGTACATTTACAAAATGACAACGTGTGAAAAGTGTGCAGCGCGTCACCCTGTGGAGCCGCGTAGATATGTCTAAGGTCAAACTACTTCCTGTACACCACCTACCGGTTTTTGTTGGTCAACGACGTCGAAATAAACCCTTTGAAAATATGTCCTCTGTACAAATGATGACGTCGTCCATCACAAGGCGAGCCCCGTCCCGAGTCCATCCTCTCCGAGCGCGGGACAGAAACAAGGGAACAGTGACGGACACAGAAGTGTGGCTGGAGGAGGAGGTTCACCAGAGTCCCTCAGTCGTCCCGACACGTGGGCAGGTTGACGAAGATGAAGATGTTGTACTCGATGAGGCAGGAGAAGCACAGGAAGATGGCGTAGAGGAGGAGACACATGAGACCCAGGCGTCTGTCCAGCACCCATCCGTTCAGATGAACCCCCATGACCTGAGCGTCCAACATAGAAAGAAGAATCGTCAATAACAATGAGGTGTTAATGTTCAAGTTAAAGTTCAATATCTTCTTAGAAATTAACTCAATTCTTCTTCTTCCTTCCAAGCTTGATTTTAGGTTCAGTGTAAGGAACCTTCCTGTGGTAAAGTTGTGTAAACGTTAACAACACTCGAACCATTTGTATCAAACTAACCCACAACAAAAGTCTCCTATAGAAATGAACTGTAATTAAAATACACAAACAAATAAAACATTATTACACATGCATCCTTGATTTTCTGGAACTCCTGTGTTGTTGTCAGTGTTATCTTGACCTTTAAAGTATATATTTTATTGAATATTGTTTTTATTGTTTAAGCGCTTTGTGACCCTGGTCTGGAAAAGCTCTATAAATACAAATTACTAACTTACATTGTTTAATCACCAGCATTTTTTGAAAAACTAGTAAAAGGTAAAAACTAATCCAAAAAATGGTTAGGAAAAAAGTAATGAAGGATACGTATATATTTAATAAGTATAAGATATGGCAAAAAAAAAACTTTAAAATTAGACTTCATTTGCAGCTTCCATGTGTGTCTCCTTACAATTAACAAAATGACATATTTCTCATGTATTATGTTATATATATATTTTTAAATCTCATCAAAATGTATATATTTATTTTCACAGAGCTCTTCTGCCCCTCTTTCAAAAAATATAAATGCTTGGTGATTTATTTATCTACTACTACATTGAGAGTATTTTGACATCTTAAACCGTAAACTAGAAGTCAATATCTCTGTTGTCACTCACCGTCAAAAACACAGACGCTAACAGCAGCCCGACGGAAAAAATCAGTCCTTTGCTGTTTAATCTGACCTGCAAGAAGAAAACACATTATATTCCATTTTCACATGAATTCTCTTCAAATGAGCACATGTTTGTCTGTTTTAGGGCTGGTTGAAAGTGGCTAACTAAGAAGGCATTGGATTAATGTGGTAACCTGTATTTCCATCTGGATTCAGGGAGGTTTTTGTCTTTCACTTGTATGGCTTCTCACTGCTGCTGCATGGATGCCCAAGGCTAGCAACATTAGCAATATGTCTCGTTGTTCATTCAAGATTGTTTAAAGAGCAAGAGTTCCTCATCATGATGAAGTTGTTACTTTATAAAGTTTGTGTGAAATCTCAGCAAACGAGAGGTTACGAGAGCGGAGTCCATTATGACGTAACAATGGCTTCACTCCTCCTCCAGCTGTAATCGAGCCCTGCTTTGTTTATACAACGAGTCCCTTAGAGGTGGAGACTTCCCGGGATCGATGACGCGCGGTGACGAACGTCTCAATGTCTGACCAATCACAGCCGAGTCAATGTGATGATGGGAAACAAGATTTAAACTCCAGCAAAACAAATGTTTTCAGTGGGCGGGGCTTAAGATCATTTCCTAATGTCAATATTGAAATAAAAAGAGAGTTTTGTACAAACACACACTGACGATACAATAGAGGTCCAAGATCAATTAAACCATTGGGCTAAACCAGGGTCAAGGTGACCCAGAGACTGAAAAAACAATGTGTTTAAGGTATCCCTTGTGTTCACTGGGTAAAGGGTAAAGATGTTTTCTTGCAGCTGAGAGACTTACTACTGAGCCGTAGTTGATGGCCAGAGTTTTAAGCGCCCATGGCAGGCCGAGCCCCACCAGGATGTCGAACACGTTACTCCCGATGGAGTTGGAGACCGCCATGTCCCCCATTCCTGCCACCAACAGAACAAGACACTTTTGAAAAGATGCTTTCTCCATTTTTTTTAGTTAGTAAAGAAAGTAAGTAAGTAAGTAAGTAATATTTGTAGAGCGTGATCAGGGAAATGTGAGTTCTTCTACTAGAGCGGGTCAGAATTCTCGCTGCAGAGTTTTGTATGAACTGCAGGCGAGAAGATCCTTCTTGTTTAGACATGGAAACAAATACAATAAAATGAAAGTGAAATAAACTCACAATAGATACACAATAGAAGGTATAAACATCTTGTTTTTTCTCTTAATTTCTCTTTGTCCTTATTCTTATTTTATTTGTATTTATTTTCATGAATAATTGCTGTATTGCTGTTGCTTATTGGAAAAAAAACAATTTCCAGAAGGAGACCTCCTAAGGGATCAATAAAGTTCTACCTAATTGTTATTTAATTTTAGGATTCAAACCGCATCCGATCTGAACGGTAACTTGATGACAGAAACCTCGACTGCCAAGACATTAACTGTGAAATGTCAGCTTGTCTGATGTCACCGGGGGCCGATGAACGGATGCGAGGACCATTTTATCATCCTACCTGGGCAGGCACAGAGCAGCTAAATATTTGATGACGGCACCAAGAATAAGCACAGATGAAAGCGGCCTGACAGGAACGTAGGAGGGTAACTTCAGCAGCTTCAGGGCCAGAGACCACGGCTGCCCTTTGAGTCGGCTTACCCTGCCTCGCCACGATGAGACTGGCCATGCAGTCGGGGACGCTGGTGCCCGCCGCCAGGAAGGTGATGCCCATGATCACGTCAGGTGTGCCCAGAGTGAAGCCGATCACCGTCACCTGCGGAGTCCAGAGGCGGAGGTTAAGAAGTAGTCAAAGGAAAGTGCTTTATGGTCATGAAGTCAGTGGCCTGGTTATTGGAAACAAATGAAAATAATGAGTGAAAAAACTACCCTTCCCAAGTGAATGACAAAAAACAACTTTTGCTTTTCTTGCATGTAAACATTTAATTGCCTGAAACTTCCCAATAAAAGTGAAAACATATGGTTAGCTGGAAAGTAACGCTATGCTAAAGCTAATGCTAAATATGTTAGCTAGCAGACAGCTAACACACACGATTTTTCAAACATGCAACTCGTTGTCCTTGGGTTTTTATGAACCGCCTAAAAAAGTTTAAATTAAAAATACTAAGGCCAAATAATTTAAATTATATTTTTATCGTCCCTTTAACATGCTTGCATTGACTTAAAAAGGTTCTAGCCTCATTTTTTGGCTTAATGTTTAATCATTTGAAGAATTTCTGACTTTTAAAAAGTTATAACTTTCTTAGTATTTGAGCGACAGAGCTCTGATCTAGTTTCAAACCTTTCAAAAAAGAAATTGAGCCCATTTCACTCACTATTGTAGCACTAACAATAAAGGGAGTTGTTTGCGCTCAATCTTTTTTTAGCCAATTTGCGTAAGAATATGGCCAAACACAAAAAAATCTGGTAGTTCATGGCGGCCATTTTGAGAACAAGAAACCTTTTTTGCGCCGCGGACAAATGTAATGTTAACACTATTTAAATGGATAAAACCAAAATGCAAGACCTGCAAAAACCTATTTTCTCTGCAACAAGATATCAAGTTTGTGTTTCACTATTTTTAATAAACTTGACGGAAATAGTACTATAGCATGTTAAGAGTTGTATGCTAATATGACTTTTTTTTTCTAAATAAAACATATTTTAAAAGAATTATAATCGATACAACAGAAATCAAATAATTTATTGCCTAATATTCTCTCACTCTTGTTGGAGAAACTCTATAGGAGTGCGATGGTAACAACATAGTCAGCCTCAGAGAACTTGAACTCATACTCCATGTGTTGTCCAAGTGAGGTCTGGAAACACTAGCGCCCCCTGCTGTTGCATTATATCAGGGTTGTCAAGAAAGGGTTGAAATCTTTTAGCCATTTAAGTCGAAATGTTTATTTGTCATAAAGGTCTCTAACAGGAAGTATGATTATGTGTTTTCATTCTTGGACGGTTAATCTATTATCCCTGTGTTTTTATCTTTACCCAGATCTACCTTCAAATGCCTTAACTTAAATACTGTATACTATAATATAATATATATATATAATATAGTTTGTTGACTTCAACGATTTATTTTCCTTTTCCAAGCTAAAACATCGGCATCTTTATATGAACAATAACCTACTTGATTGTAGTCAAGCATCCAGTGGCCACATAGAGTTCAACCATGTTATATGATTGATATCTATTAGTCTTTTCGATGTTTTGAAGAGAATCGAACTCAAAAGCTTCAAGGAACGTTGGGTAAACACAAGAGGTTTTGCTGAAATCTTCTGCCCAAGCATTGTTGGAAGCCCCCAGTGTTTTCTCTTGCCTCTCACCATCCAGACCATAATGTAGGAGAAGGCAGCGATCCACAGGGTAGAGGCGACGAAGGACAGCATGAACCAGTTCTCCCATCTGGCGGCGGCGCAGTTGGGCACGGTGAAGTACAGGAGGAGACACAGGGGCCACGCCAGGAGCCACTTCAGCTTGTTGCACACGCCGGCTACAACACAGAGGATCCATGTTTTTACGAGGAAATCCAGCTTCGAAAACACACTTGAGTTAGTACCTGGGCACTGAAAGGGCACCAACGGTCCCTCGTTGTCGTCTTCCTCCTCGTCTTCATCCATGTCGTTGTTCATGGCGTCTTCGTTTTCCGTCTCGTTTCCTCCGTCCAGGTGCTCCTGACCGATCTTGTTTCCTCTCTCGGCTCCGTTCTCCGCCGCTTTCCTCGCTCCATCTTTGGCCGGAACCTCCGAGTCACCGTTGGTCCAGATGCGTGACTGGATGAGACGCTGCCTCTGCAGAGACGAACACACACACATGAACACACACTTGTCAGGAGTGGGTTCAGGCGTGACAGATAGCGACGCGTTACCTCGTTGATGAGCATCCTGGACGCCATGGTGAGGCGGGTCCTCGGAGAGAAGTGGTTGGTGATCATGATCCGCATGCCGGCTTCAGAGAAGGTCAGCTGGTGAGGATACGCTGAGAGCAGCTCGTCCACCATCAACACAGAGGGACTCCTGTGAGGGTTTCCTGGAGACACACGATTCAAAATCTGATGCCTCGAGACAAACACAAAATCCTCTCCTTCAAGTCCATGTTGATACCAACATTATTCTTTATATCATTCTCAAAAGATGGAGGTGTGTCCCAAATGTAGTGCGCAATGAGCACTCAAACAGCCAGAAAATTGAGTGTGGATCGATGGACACTTTCCACCCTCAGCGTCCTCCATCTTAGTGACGTAGATGAAGCTAAACTGAAGCTAAACTGAAGCTAAACTGAAGCTACACTGAAGCTAAACTGAAGCTAAACTGAAGCTAAACTGAAGTTAAACTGAAGCTAAACTGAAGCTAAACTGAAGCTAAACTGAAGCTACACTGAAGCTAAACTGAAGCTAAACTGAAGCTAAACTGAAGCTAAACTGAAGCTACACTGAAGCTAAACTGAAGCTAAACTGAAGCTACACTGAAGCTAAACTGAAGCTAAACTGAAGCTAAACTGAAGCTAAACTGAAGCTACACTGAAGCTAAACTGAAGCTACACTGAAGCTAAACTGAAGCTAAACTGAAGCTAAACTGAAGCTAAACTGAAGCTACGTCACTGACAACGCGTCTTCGGAGCAGATACTGACGTAAATGTCTCGAGAAAACACACATTTTTACCACAAAACAACACAACAACAGTAATAACACAATGAAACACAACTTAATAACTTGTTTCAATTGGAGAAAAGTGTTGTCAAGTGTCAGTGATAGTGTTTCAACGACTGGTTACAATCAGTGTTAAAAAGTAGTAGAAGAAGAAACTGTCGAGTCATTTCCTGTAAGTGTGTAGCAGCAGAGTTTGATTTGAGACAGAACTACACTGGCCAAGTAAGTGCACTGTCTTACAGTGTACTGCAAAGCAGTGCGCGATCTGACACACAGCACGAGCCTCCATGAATGAAAAGACAACATCATTAGAGTCTTACTTCCTGTAATATACATAGCAGATATTCTTTATATTTATTTAAGCAGGTGAGTCCCATTGAGATCTTCAAAAAGAGAGCCTTGACCAAAAAGGCCGAAAAGACACACATGAACCTGCCTCGCGACGTTCTGAACCCAGCTCAGATCCTCACCACGATCATGGACTTCGTTCTGCTCCATCACAATGAAACCCTTCGCCATAGTTAGCCTGTTAGCCGTAGCATAGCCACATAGCTAAGCCGTTAGCTCTCCTCCAGTTAGATAAAGGTAAATATAGCAATATTGTCTATATTTGTAGCAATGACATCCAGTTACTTTTATTAATGTTGAGTCGGTGTTTACGCCAATTAGAGAAAACATTAAGACTGGCTTATTTTACTTTTATTACTATTTATTGATTTGAATAAATCCTGTTGTTTCCAGTAAGTAGACGGTTCTTAACGTATTGAGCAGTTATTTACCTTTCTTCAGCAGGACAGCAGTTGCATCACAACCGTCCTCCAGCTCCGCGTTATGAGAGGTTTTGGTTCTTAAACCTGTGGAGTTTTTCTTTCTCCTCTCCAGGAATCGCACCACGTAAGAGTTGAGCCTGAAGATCAACAGAAGACGTTAAAAACTCACATGTGCGATGAACCGGACGGACGTTCTTACTTCATGATCAGAATGTAGACGAAGTACATGAGGATCAGCGTCAGAGCCTCCCACCTGAAGGACATGATGGAGAAGATAAAGTTATCCATGGCTGGGATGTCGCGGTCGACAAATGTTACTCACCAAACCACCTGCTCGTCGTATATGAACTGTAAAGACAGAAGAAAAGAATGAATGCAGCGACACAACCGGGGACATTATTGAACGTGACACTCACCACTATAAGAGCACAGATCGACAGAGTGTAGTAGGCCGAGTCTCGGATCAGAGGCCAGCAGGACAAATGGATGGTCTGTAAGGAACACAAGGATTCTTGGGTGAAAAACAACAAACAAACGGTTGTTTACGGACATGTGTGCGACGGTTGTGTTGCATTACCTGCACGGCAAAGATCCCACACGCTCCAATGATGCAGAGGATGTTGAAAACTGCTGAACCTACGATGGTTCCGATTCCAACATCGCCCTTCGTTACAAAAACTCCTGTAAAACACACACATTTTTTTCACCGCACAGCTTTTCTTTAGGCCATTTAAGATCAGATCGTCACTGTTTGTTTAGACCACACCTATCAAACTTCTGTATCAAAGCCAAATCCTTTTTACGTTCGTTCAAAATCGACGTGGTTATTTCTTCATGTTGATGTGAACTATGAGGTGTTTTATATAAAATAAGGCACATTGTTTATTGTGTTTATTGAAATATACAAACATGAATGAAAAGATAATATCACTGTCAGACTTCTTCTTCTTGTAATTTACATAGAATACATAGAATCAGGGGCCGCTGGCCCCTAGAGGGCACTGGGGTGCCGCCCTCCCACCGTTTTGGCTGTTTTTTTAATTATTTATTTATTATGATTAGTTATTCTTTTTTAGTTTTAATCTTGTTAGTGTCGTCATTCTTCATATCTCATACGCGCCGCAATAGCAACGGAGAAGCGTCGTCTCTGAATATGATTTCAGAGGCGCTGGAAAACGAGACCCCGATGATTGTCACTCATCATCGTTAACGTTCAATGGTCAATTAGCTCAATTGCTAACTTGCTTCACTTTTTATTGGAAGGTTGAGAATGTGAAGTTTTGCCGCTCTCTACATTTTAATTTTACTTGACGTTCATTTATTTTTCTTTCCTTTTTTTAAATTATTATTTGTATTTGTGTGTGTTTGTGATGATTTACTACAAAGTATATCTGATGATATGGTACAGGTTGTTCATAGTTTTAACAATAGTTTCCTTTAACTTTTGAATCATTTGGTTTATTCTGTATGATGTTTAGTTTACTTTCAGTTTAGTTTACAGTGGGTACGGAAAGTAATCAGACCCCTTTCGATTTTTCACTCTTTGTTTAATTGCAGCCATTTGCTAAAATAAATTAAGTCAAGTTTTCTCATCATCAATGTTCACTCAGCACCTTATCTTAACTGAAATAAAACAAAGAATGTGGACATTTTTCCAAATGTATTAATTAGAAAGAAACAAAGTGTGAAAAATCTAAAGGGGTCTGATGACTTTCCATACCAACTGTATAATATTAAATATGTTTTCATTTGTATCTAAACAAGGAGCATTATTAACATTATTATCCATCATTAGCTTTTAAAGAATTAGGCAAGAAAACTGTACTGGAAAAGAGCGCCACCTAGAATATTTTTCACCAACTGCCATTGCATAGAATAACATTTTGTCTGGCCTGCGACCATAACTACTAATACATCTGTGGTACCTGGTTGAAAGCGAGGATAATTGAAACTCACACGTCACTATAACACTCTGAAACGACACCGAAGCTGAACTATCGCGTCCTGACCGTCGCCGTCCGTCCAAATGGCGCGACGAAGGGTGTGTTCTCACCTATGACGGAGGTGAAGAGTTCAGGAGCCGAGCTACCAGCTGCCATGAAGGTTGCTCCTGCCACATCCTCGCTCAGATGCAGACGCTGACACAGGAACGGACGAAAGAGAACAATGTCATCGACGGCCAGCAGGGGCAGCAGTTTCTACGCAGCCGGACTTACCTCACATATCTTATCCAGCGACGGGACGAAATAGTCGTCGCACACCAGAGCGAGAGCGTAGAACATATACACAGCCTGTTGGAACAAAACTTGAGTTATAACCTAATTATTAAGACATAATATGAGCTTCTTTCTACTGTGGTTTGAAAGTGTTTTAACTATATCTGCAGTGATGAATTCCCGATAACTGTAAGGTTGTTTTTTTGTATACACTAAATAATAAAGCATGAGATGCTCACGCAGAGGACATGAAGGCCAACAGCGCCGTCCATACGCTCCTGGTTGGTGAAGTAATCTCTGGGGAACTCATGGATCGCTGGAGAAAAAAAACACACAAAGACAAATATGAAAACATATGTTATATACATGTTACAGTCCTGCAGCTTCTCTTCAACCAAGAAAACATGCTTTAGAGTCAAAAATGATATATATATATTGATATATTATTTAGTATGTGTGTGTATTTATATGGATAACTGCTTAGAATATGCATATATATTATACTGTATCATGTTTTATTTTGTAATAGTGTTTTATATTATCATTTTCTTATTAGTAAGTAAGAAAGTAATAGTTATTTGTAAAGATCCTTTCTGGACCACAGTCACAAAGTGACTGGAGTCACAGAAAATTAGGAAATAGCACAAATAAAAAGGTCTTAAGATGATTCTTGAAGGAGTCTCTAGACTCAGACTCTAGATCTGAAAGAAAGAACCAGAATTTTAAAATGATCCTGAAAGAAACTGGCAGCCAGTGAAGAGTTTTAAGGATCAGGGGAAATGTGAGTTCTTCTACTAGAGCGGCTCAGGATTCTGGCTGCAGGAGATGTATGCTTATAAGGATATGTATGTAGTACCATTTTATTTTGTGTTATGTTATGTATTGATATTGGTGTTTATATATTGTGTATTTATACGGATATCAATCAAGCACCAAAGAAACGATGTGCCGTGTTATGTTTCGATTTTCTGCTTTATTTTTTATTACTTCATTTTATTGTACATACAAAGAGTAACACATTTGGAATAAAATGTATTCCTTCATTCATACTGTCTTCACTGTGTCACAGGATAACATGTGTGAAAAAAGGAGGGACAGTAACAAACCATTATCAATATCTCAACAGTGACAGTAAATAACAGACACCACAGACAATAACATAAGAAATGTAACAACATTTCGTGAGAGAAACCTGTCTAAGATAAGCACGATGATACAAGTCATAGTGATTTTTTCTAAAATCTCCACAATAATGCAGTGTTTCTGAAAGCAGCACAAGGATCAGGTGACTTTTTCTAACATTGGACTGCACATAAAGGTTGGAGCTAAAAATGGCTTCCCCCCGGTGCAGTGCCTGTTCTGGGTTGCTTTGTTTATCTCTCCTTGCTTTCCTGTGTGCGAGTGTGTGAGTGTGTGTGCTCGGTGCACGTGTGTGTGTGTGCAGGCATGTGTGCAGGCATGTGTGTGTGTGTGTGTGTGTAATGCAGGCTGCCTCATGGCAGTGACATTCTCTCTCAGCTGCTGAGAGCTTAGAGTCTGACAGCTCCAGCTTTAGTCTGCCCTGTGTGGCCCGAAACACACACATACGCAGATGAGCAAACACAGATTATACAATGATTCAAGCCTCATCTGTTTCTAAACAGACGCATAGAATTAGAGCTAAAATACTTCCCAGAAAAGACTCAACGTTGCATGTTTGTGTGACATAGATGATGCACAGTGTGATGACACTCGTGGTTGGTGTTTTATTGAGCTTATTCTGGAAAAGAATCACTTAGAATGTGTGTGTTTATAAAGATCTGACTCATCCACGTACTGTATAAGCACAGGAGCGCGCCTCACTGACACTGACCCGACGCTGGCAGAAGATAAGAAAGGAACTGATGGTCTTGACCTTTTATGGTTCCTCGCACTGGAAGAAAATCTATCATAAACATTTTGCAGAGATTCCTGTTGTCAGTCGGCACAAACCGGCACTTGTGTGAAGGAGGCACTTGAGAATGAGGCCATCTTCTGCCGGCTGCTGCGACACGCAAACCCTAACAATATTCCTGACGCAGAGCACCACGAATCCTAGGTCCACACCCCTCATCTCCGGGGGATCCCTCTCTGATCTCCAGCTAGCGTAGCTCTCCTTCTTGGCGTCCTCGCTGTCGCTTTCCTCCTCTTCCCTTTATTAATAGTGTCAGTTATGGTGTGCAGCTGTTGTGCCTCGCCTCCCTCCATCATGCCCTTTCCTCTCCCTGTCTAGCAGCGACTGCAGACCGCCGTCAAATTAAGGCCGGAGAGTCAGAAGAAGCATTTCTTCAGTCTTAGAAAAGAGCAGAAACCTCCACCAAGAAGCTCCTTACTCTCCATCACCTGAATTTTAATGTCCTATATTTAAAGCTATTTCTTCATTAGAGGTGTAAAGAAAATATTGATGCACTCAAAAAGCACTGAATTGTTTAAAAAAAACATTATAATTATTGATTTTTAAATAATAGTTATTTTATGGTTTATAATGCAATACAAATGTTTATACAATCAAATAATTTGATATTTTTAATTACAGTCAACAAATATAAACAGCTTTTGTTTTGTGTTTGTGTTGCACTTAAAAGTCCTTCATAGCTATGACTGAGGACGGGAGGATACAGTCGACTCCAGCAGCTTTTAACACTGATGTTTGGACATATTTTGGTTTGAAAATAAATGAAAGCAGATCAGTTCTGCAATGTCAGAGTAAAGTACTCACACAATACTACAATTATTTCCTTGTATCTACAGTTTCCAAATGTATCATAATATATAGATAGATGGATGGATAGATAGATAGATAGATAGATAGATAGATGGATGGATATATATAGATAGATGGATGGATGGATGGGTGGATGGGTGGATGGGTGGATGCATGAATGGATATATATAGATAGATGGATGGATGGATGGGTGGATGGATGGATGGATGGATGGATGGATGGATGGATGGATGGATGGATGGATGGATGGGTGGATGCATGAATGGATATATATAGATAGATGGATGGATGGATGGATGGATGGATGGATGGATGGATGGATGGATGGATGGATGGATGGATGGATGGATGGATGGATGGATGGATGGATGGATGGATGGATGGATATAGATAGATAGATGGATGGATGGATGGATGGATGGATGGATGGATGGATGGATGGATGGATGGATGGATGGATGGATGGATGGATGGATGGATGGATGGATAATTGATGATTGATGCTTGAGCTATAACAGGGTCAGATTCCTATACCCCGGTCAGAGTGTTCATAGAGGACACACAGGTTTTGCCACAACACTCAGAACTGTCTCAAGACATCTTCCTCCTTGGAGACTGCAGCACTAACCCAGCAGTTGATCCATATGGAAATGGGTCAGTTCAGAACCGGGGGTTTAAGATCTGTAAAGCTTATGTTTGGACATATGTTTCTTTTTTTAAAACAAGCAGTAATGATCTCTTTAGAGTCATGTGCGACATATCATATTGTTGCCTCTGTATCATGATATATATATATATCGTCCTTATAGGTCTTGATGGATCTCCATGGAGATTTGTTGCAGCGCGACAAGGACAGAGCTGCAGTGACGTCATAAAATCATAAATGTATGCAGCTCGCACTCTTCTTCAGCCACTTCAAACAAGAAGGATTATCATAAAATGCTTTTGTTTTCTGAGCCAAAGACAGGTGTTTCATAGCTTTGACTCTTTGTTGTGTACTATTAAATAATCTTTTTTTGTCCTGAACGAAGCTTCTTCTAGAGAAACATTCCTGGATATGGAAGGTGATCCAGAACAACTTGAATCAATATCTGTATCTTATCTTTCTATCGACACATGCTAGGATTCAAATGTTTGTAAATATCTCAGTACTTGTGTTTAACAGTCGGACAGACAAACATACAAAACAACCTCCAGATAAAACCCATTTAAGATCAAAGACATTTTCTGCAAATAATCCAAATTTCGCACCATGATTTCACGATGACCTCAGCAAAGCTTATGTTGAGCACTCCAAAGATAAGTGGCACAAAATATGAAAAAAAAAAGACTTGTCAGAGTCATATATGAGCATCTGTCATGATTTGGGATTAAAGACGCTGTAATTCAAGTCTGCAGTAATGACATTGTTCGCTTGTTAATCCTGTATGACATTATAGAGGAAAACAGATCGCTGCCAGCAAAAAGACAAAGATGTTGCATAATGTTTCGATTAGAGCGACAAAAGAAAAGAGAGGCTTTGAAAGGCTTCATAAGTACGTGACAATACAGTGTGTGTGTGTGTAGATACACTCCCTCTATACGTCTATATTCAACGGGGAATATGAGTTATAGCGAGGGAAAAAAAAGGGAAGAAAGCTGTGATTTATGCGTGTCCTACAGCCACGGTCAGAACAATGTCATGTCCTCGCTGAGGCTGTCTGCGCTGCATCCTTCCTCAAGGTGGTCGTATTCATGAGCGGCGTCACATGATCTCGTGACGGAACAAGTCATCCTCAACACATGTTCCACCTCTGCCACACACCTGATGAGGAGAAACAACCGAGACATCGGCATCTCCTGAATAAATGACAAGGTTTTTAATCCAAGTCGGGGTTTGTTGTTAAAAGAGAATAAAAATAGATTCATTCCTTAGATTCGTTTGACAGTAATTTGGTGTCCATGCGGATTCATGCGCAGACTTCCATGTTACAGATCCCAAACCTCCGGGTCTGAACTGACCCATTTCCATTTGGATCGTGTTTGAAACAACTGCTTCTTCAGCGCTGCAGTCTCACAGCAACAGGATATCTAAAGACATTTCTGAGTTTTAAGGTAATCCTTGGCCTGCAGGTCCTCTTTAAACCCTCTGACACCAGGTTAGAACTGAAGCATCACATATGAAATATTACACGTGTTTATTGGCAAGAATCTGGCGACAAGATATACATCACGGTACGGGGTCAACAAAAGGATACTATTTTGATATTATTATGATACTGTAAGAACAACAATATATGTGTAGTATTGTCAAGTACTTGACTCTGGTGTTGCAGAATTTACAGACCACATGACTCTTGACGAAGTCGTAACTGATTTGATTGTTATTAAACCAAATTATGTCCAAACATTAGCTTTAAAAGCTTCTGGAGTCACTGTATCCTCTCGTCCCAAGTCATCGCCAGCAGGAGTTCGATATTCCTTGACTGCCTCGAATATTTTCATGTTAATTGTAAATTAAGAAAGTTGAATTATTACATAACACTTGACTTAATCGAAATATAAAACATAAAATAAACATTATTAAAATAGAAGATCATTTGAAAACCAAAAAATGGATACAGTGACAAGCGTTTTACACCTCCATGGAATATCCAACTATCTTTGTTGTAAACTTATTTTTGATTTACTTAAAACGAAACATTTCTTGCATTCTGGGTTGTAAAAAAGGGTTTAAGTCTTGTTTTCTTCAAGGTTCTGCTACAGAAAAACTCACATTACAATAGGAGTGACGAGACTTCTTGTCCTGCTCGTGAACTCAGCCCAGGAGACGGGATGATGCTTTTATGTTTTCTTTGATCCTAATAAAAAGGGTTTCTTTAATTCAGGCTATTGTTGGATTCGAACCCACATACTGTACACTGTAACCTCTTGACCCCGGGTGTCATCGCAGCTGATTGGAATAACATTATAATGAGAATATTAACAAGCAAAGCACCTGCTCATTAATTCACACACTAACCCAGCACAAAGATGTATACACACAGACACACACGCGTACACACACCCTGCTTACATAATGTCACAAGCCTTATATAAGGCGCTGACACAGATGGACTCGCTGAGAAAAAGAGAATCCTCCAAATCCGGTGCATCATTAAAAGGATGTGAAGAGACCTTGATGGTTTAAGAGCAGCAGAAAAGACGGAGCACACATGACAGATGGCCTTTACTTTATTCTATACCAACATGCTATAGGTTGCCTTTGATTGTAGAGCCCGGTTAAAAGAACCGCTCGCACTCCCACAAATCCTATAACCGAGCACTCGCTCTCACGCAGAGGTTCCTGTCGAGGCGTATCGTGGCTACTCTGGTGTTGTATTGACATCACGCTCATCGTCGGGAAGCCAAACATGCTGCCATGGAAACGCAAATCCTTGAATCCGAACGGGTTCAAAACCGTAATCGCCCTCGTCCGCAACACTGTTGTCTATGTCATTTTTGAAAAGTAATGAAGTAAACCATCAGGAGGGAAACACCTGTATATACTTCACCTTCTACACAGCACTACATCATCGGCGAAAAGTAGGACATCATGGAAAGACATGAGATGCTTTGAGGTTTCAATGATAATTATAATAGTTCAGTTGTGTGAAAGAAAGTTTCTCACAAAAAATGAATTAATGATTATTTATCTCCTATTATCTACCAATGTGTCAATCAATCTGCTCATGTATCATGCATGTATAGAAACACATTTTGTGAGTAAACGAAGTCCAAAATACATCTTTTCATGCTGACCGAATATGCTTCAAAATCTTTTTTATGTATTTATTTTAGTACCTGGTTCAGTGCAGTTCTTCTCTGGTTCCAAGAAGAGTCTGGACGTGTTGACGTTGGTCTCCTGCAGAAGACGACGGCGCTCCCATCTCACCTCCTCGACCTCCACAGAGCTGTCCATGACATATCCTGAGACAGAGACACACAATTCACTTTAGATGCAGATGTGAAGCAGAGAGTGAGCTTCGATACTCAGTGGTCCACAAGAATTACATCCAGTCCAGCAGGTGTTGTGAAGCAGAACAAAGACTACTGGGAAACATTTTTGAATTCATGCTGAATTAACTACACGTTTGGACTCTTGGAAAGAGAATTAAAAAATCTGAATATGTATCATACGAGATTAATGCGACTTTAACTTTGACAGATGTTATTCCTGGCAATTTCCTTGCAGTGAAATCATCAAGGAGACGATCATTTATGTTTGTAGGCTCTCGAGCTCTCCTTCTTCCATGCTCTCCTTGCAACTGGAAGCTTGGAAATATATGCTGAAGTGGACGAGGAACACAGGACCATTAAGAATCAGCTGGAGAATCAAATGCTGTGGCTTTAGTCGTCGAGCGACCTCCATCTGTTTTGCCTGGTTCTGCTGAGTCAGGTTTCATCGTTGACTTAAGCAGCTTTCACAGCTGAAGAGCAAAATGTAAACCTCAAGCATTGGCTTAAAGACCTTTTGGCTAAGCTCCTTTATCTCCATCACTTGTGTGTCATGTTGTCCATAAATGTATGTTACAGTCAACATTAATGACTTAGTTCCTTCAACTGGTTAGGAATGAATCTATTGCTTATTTGAGGTCGCCAGAAGTTGTCTCTGTTCCAAAGGCTGAGGAGAAGTAAACCCCTCTTCACGGTGCCCTAGATCTGTCCTAAGTCCTCTTCCAAGCTGACCATACTGGGAACACCTCCAGAAGACGCATCCTCAAAAGGTCCTGGATAGGCCCTCAACCCGTCTCTCTCAATTTGAAGGAGAACTTTGAGTCACTCCCAAATGACTGAGGTGTTCATCTTATCTCTAAGTGAGAGTCCACCCACCCTGCAGAGAAAACTAACCTCACCCTCTTGTATCTGCTATTCCCTGCTTTCCCTCACTCTTGAGCAGGACACCAAGAAACGTGAATTCCTCCACTTTGGGAAGGCTCTAACCAGCAACCTGGAACGGGACTTTCCAACTGAAGACCATGGACGATCCAACTATTGGATTTAGAGGAGCTCATTTTTTTCACATTTAGCGACAGATCCAACCTAGTGAGGACCGGGGGTTCTGACCTGAGTAAACCAAAAACACCACATCGTCTGCATACAGCTTTATTGAGATCTTTTTGTCAACGAATTCAAGAACTTCTTTGTCCTGGTCGTGCCAAGAGAGTATGTTCCGGTGTATAATAATCATGGATAGAGCTCGTGAAAAAGGGGCCGACCTGGTGAATAGTCCATGTTGGCCCACAGAACACCTGAACACCTTTAACAAGTCCACAACACTCATGTCAACGATTGCACTGCTTGTATTAAAAGTATTGTAAAAGATTGACTTAGAAGTAGTTTACGTTCAGACGTAAGAACTGATAACATTAATATATCCTCAAGCATAGATGTCACATAACCATCTTGTTCAATGTAGACGCCACCGTGTGGAGTACTTCTCTCTGAAAGTATCACTCCTGTCGTCTGAACCCGGGTGACGAAGGATACTTTTCCTGTTTCAAATGATCAAAGTACGTCCCTTGATGAAACCTTAGAGGATTAAGTGTCGTTTCTACCACAAGGCTCAACCATCCTTACTCACCTTACTTAAGTTTCAGTAACAAAAATATATGAAAATTAAAAAAAAACCACCAAAACGTGAAAACAAGATAATTATTTGGCTCATCCAGTGTGATACACAGAAGCTCTTACAGACTTACACACTTGTAAATCTTGGTTCTACCTTCTTGTACAGCTCTTAAGGTTCTATCTGTCAATCTATCTATAATCAGAAGGTTTTTACAGGTGTTGAAACCTGAGCAATTATTTGTGTATGTTTTGGTCTACTGTGTACTGCATGTAGAAGGTTCTATTGCGACTGTAAATGGTGCTTACTCAGCATTATCAGATACGGATCAAGCTCAAAGGAATTTACTAGAACATTCGGGATTATTGGGAAGCTTCAACAAATTAGAATGAATTTCTTTAATTCCTAGCATTTCAAAACTCCAAAAGAAAAACACCAGCGAAACCAAAATAATAAATCAGTACCTGTCCAAACAAAAGTATAAAAGTATTTCCACATGGGTTTCGTAGGTTTCACAAGGGTACGATGTGTCATCAGATGAACCTACCTTCGTGATTCAACCACAGTCATCAAACCGTCCACCGTTTCCTCACATTCTCTTTTAAAAGTGTGCACACCCACCTGGATGACACAATCCTTCTCCGGGCTTTCAACACCAAACAGACTCTTGCTCAATCAACATGGTAAAGGTGATGAAACTGAGAGTACGGTGGCAAACCTGCGATCACGTCACGGTCAAGTCAACCACGTTCCTTATTCTGCAAATTCCAGAATAATTATCAACGGTAATACAAGCCAAAGCAAAATTCTACAAAATAATTCAGGTCTATAGACAGTGATAGTGAGAATAGTGTTTAAGACCCATGCTGTGTCTCAAATCGCATACTTCTCTTAGTATACTAGAAGTTAGTATGCATCAGGATAGTGTACATACTAACTAGTAACTAATTCTCCACAGATAGTATGTCTCAAATCAAACAATGCCGCTACGCACTAACAGGAAATGACGCGACAGGTTCTTCTTCTACTACTATTTAACGATGGTTTCAACCAGCTGTAGGAACACTATCGCCATCTGCTGGCAGCACGTTTTGCAAGTTTGGAAAAAGAAATAAAGAAAAAATATTAGAATCGAAATATTCGCGAGATATTTAAGCTGGTATCAGCAGCGAAGACGTGTCCTCCTCGTACTGTTGCTGAAAATACACCTGTAAGTATATGAATATATATGCATTTATATATGAAGTAACTTCCGTTTAAAACGTCACTAAGATGGAGCCGTTTAGGGTGGTTAGTGTCCATCGAACCATACTCAGTTTTGTGGGCGTTTAAGTGACAATTTAGTGTGCATGGAGCACTAAATTTCGCATACTAAAAATACTAACTTTGAGTACACAAGTATGCGATTTGAGACACGGCACAAAAGCCAGCCTCAAGTGGACACTTGATGAACTGCAGATTTTTACATTTCCACTCCGGTTTCACTCCTTATACCCGGATGCAAATAAAAAAAAAAATGTTATTCCAAGTTCCAGCTCGTGATCATCCTGGTGGTCTCAGCTCACATCTGCTCTCCCACCGTGTGTTAAGCTCTTGAAAGTGAGGATATATATCTTCACTGCTGACAACAATATGATTCGAGATGGATTCCATAAAACAGCGCAAAAGTGCTAATCCTACATTTTCACAAAGCAAACTTTGAGCATAAAGCATTTTCTCAACACGAGGCTTTGTGCATTACTAATATTTCCTGAGCGTCGAGCACCTAAGCCATGCGTTAAAAGCCAAGACAAAAGGCTCCGTAGCATAATCCAGCTTTGATTCTCACTAATGTGTGCAGAGAGGCACGGATGCGTTCAGGTACTCGCAGACATAGCATGTCTTTCGTTGCTGTTACGCATCCACGGCCCCCCCGCCCGCCCCCCAACATCCCCGCACGTGTCTGCTTGACGGTTTGTTTGCTTCAGACGCTCTGATGCAGGCGCCCGTGGCGTCTCCGGCGCAGAGACTCCAGCGTCTCCTCCTTGTGTTTTCACGCCGCGCTGGAGGTTACGTAATAAGATGATGGAGACACTGATGCTGGAGACCCGGCGACATCAAACGACCATTAGTGGCTCCTCTGTAGCAGCAGGTCTTCTTTGAGGCCGTCGCAGCTGGAGGACAAAGACCGGAGAGGGTCCCCCCGGCATTAGAACCTGGACTTAATCACAGGAGCAACAGATGAGGGAGGGACGCCGGTGGATACAAGGACAGATGGAGATGAAGGGTTGAGGACGTGTCGTGCACGTGTGTCGAGGGTGTGGGGGAGGGGTGTCTTTACTGTACTCGGTGATAACGCTACCCCTAAAACGCCCGAAGGTGAACCCGCCTCCTTCTGAGAGGCTCGATGATCGACCTTTGATCAGAGACTCTGAAGAGAACATCTTCAGAATGAGTCGTCACAGAGAGTGGAAAGACTGACAGTGTAAGACGTTGTAGGACGTGTTTTTAGATTATAAGGTTCTGTTGACTTTGAGCGGTTCTCAAAAGTCGTGACCTCAAAAACACCTTCACGCTTCAGCTCTGAGTCTGACCGTGAGAGAAGACTTTTGTCTGCAGTGGTTCAGATATTTATTTATAATCTTCTTAAACACTTTGCAGCTAAATGAACAAAACAAAACTGAAACTCTGGTTATTGCTCCTGATGATAAGAGGGTTGAGTCAGTACTGGGGTGACTTAGGTCAGTCTGTCAAACTGAGCCTGAGAGACCTGGGTGTTGTATTTGACAAAGACATGTCTCTAGTTCAACACTGAAGAAAACTGACCAGAAACTGTTTCAACTGAGAAAAATCTCTAAACTTAGGAAAATTATGTCACAACATGATCTGGATCTTATAATCCATGTGTTTGTTTAAACTATTGCAACAGTTTATTTTGTGTCCAAACAAGAAGGATCGTCTCGCCTGCAGTTCATACAAAACTCTGCAGCCAGAATTCTGAGCCGCTCTAGTAGAAGAACTCACATTTCTCTGATCCTTCAAACTCTTCACTGGCTGCCAGTTTCTTTCAGGATCATTTTAAAATTCTGGTTCTTACTTTCAGAGCTATTCATGGTCAGACCTTCCATCAGTGATCTGATCCAGACTTACACCCCAGCTCGGGCTCTGAGGTCTGTGGATCAGAATCTACTGATGGTTCCTGAACACGCTTCCAGACCAGAGGAGAGAAATCCTTCCAGACTGTTGCTCCTAAGCTTTGGAACGATCTCTGTGTTTGATGATCTACTGACTTCTTCAAGAAACATCTGAAGACATTTTTATTTGAGCTTTTCCCTGATTTTCTGGAACTCCTGTGTCTTTATCTTTGAAAGTATATATTTTAACTGTGTATTGTTTTTTATTGTTAAAGCGCTTTGGGACCCTGGTCTAGAAGATCTTTACAAATGACTATCAATTACTTACTTAAAGACCTGGTTCAGGTGCCTGGTCGGCTCCACCGGTCATTATTCACGTTCTAATCCAATCCAAACACCTGAAACTGTATCTTCGTGTGAGATGTCCTGGTGTCATCAAGTCCTTCAGTCTCAATGAAGGACCAACATCAAGAAGAGATCCAGCACAACCTGGAGAGAGTCTCAGCTCTGACGGCGACATTATGGCTAAGGCTGGATGAGGCTGATGCCGGGAGACGTTTGGCCTCCGAAATAATGTGGCGAGAAAACAGCCTCATCAGACGAGAACAGGAGCAGATTGAACAAAGTGCAGAAGAGACAGAAGTCGCCGACAGAACAAATCTTTACACCGCAAACCACGTCAAACCGGTGACTTATTAGGATGTTTGAGTTTGTAAGATAAGATCATGGATGTCTACGATGAAACAGAATCATTAAATGAATAAAACTTATGTTAAAAAGAAAGACGTTTGTTTGGTAAAAGATAACAAACGCAAAGATAATTGATATAAAACGAGCCACCAGAAATCATCAGAGTCGTTCTTCTTGTTATCGATCAGCTATCGAATGTGTAATTGTGGTAATTATCAGTGACCTCTGCCCCCAATATTCTGAGACTTGAGTTTCACACCCAAATGTAAATACAGTAAAAAGTCGAATATTCTCGATCTTATCTTATCTTTGAGGCCTGACATTGCACAAGTCAAGGCACTAAACCTCCTCAACATGTCGAGGCAGACCGGAGAGAAAACTGTCGTCATATTGATTTTTTTCTGCTTTTAATAGTTGCTGTGGCGACACAACACAACACAACACACACGTCCAGCAAACACACACATCAGGCTAGAATACATGTTGGTGCAACACAGAGAATCGGAGAAATTCAACCATCAATAATCAACGTGTGATGATCAAAAACTATAGTTTTCTGTCGCTCTTTGATGAACTTTGCGTCACTTTGGGTTCTAACCAATAACAGAAGATCTAACGATGAATGGACCGAAAAATAACTACACAAAGCACATGTTTTTTTCCTCTCTTGATATAACGTGAAGAGCTATTTCAACACATAAAACCTATTGATTGAACCCCAGGACATTTAAGTATTTATATTTCTGTGAAGAAAACTTCTGTTTTGAATCATTTATTTTTTGCTGGACATTAAAAATACGTGATTTTTACATTTATTCAGGTTTCTTAAAGCGTCCTGAAACTGTCAAAATAGTTAATACGTACATATTAATAATAAATAAATGAACAAATTCATTTTGACAAATACGCTGCAGATCGGACTCCAACATGTTTCATGTTCTTGCTTCGTGTGTTTAAACACATGTGAAGCTTGTAAACAAATGTAAATCTAACATCCCTCAGAGATGTTTACATGCGACTAATCCGGCTTTATGAAAACTCACTGACACTATAGTGACCTCCTAAATCTTAGCACTGATATCACTGCAGCCATCATGACAAGAAGCTGGATCTGAAGATTCAAGTATTGATCACAATCCTGCAGGAACAGAAATGAAACCAAACATCATATTTTCACTGATAATATTAAGGGTTCAACGACAGTGTAACTCATTCTATTCTATTTTGGGGTGTGAGCCAAACATTAGGGTTACATAAGAGAGGAAATGATAAACGCCAGGTAAAAAAAATAAATATGGCTGTCGAGTTAAATATGAAATCTCATCCAAAAAAATATAAATGTGCTTCTGCTCATGAGGATGAGCACGACAGCCACATCTGGACATTTCCATCCCTATGTGATGCAATTTCAAATAATTAATTATTTCTCCTTTCTATTTTTAATTAAACATTTTTCTTTTTTAAATTAAATTAAATTAAATTTCCCACGTAGAACATCTACAATCTCACCTGCTTTCTGAGCCAGGGTCTGGAGCCCCGTGACGGCTCCCAGCAGTGCCCCCGCAAAGCACATCTGGATCCCGAACATATCCTTTCGCTTCCGCCGCCGCGCTTTGCTCTTTTGCCGCTGCAGCATCGACACGCCCGGCGTCGCTTCGAGGGAGACGGAAGCCATCGCTCGGCTGGCTCGGCTGAGCGTCGTGATGCTGCTGGAGCAGGTGATGCTGCTGAAACCGGAAAGATGAGCGGAATTCACGCACCGAGCGGAGGACAGGAGCGCTCCGTCATCGTTTGTCAAGCGCCGCGGCGGGAGGAGAGAGGAGACATCCGGCGCGACCTTCAAAATAAAATACACGCGCTTGATAGTATCTGTTGTGCAAAAAGATTCATTTGAACTTGATTTTAATTGACCAACTTTAATGTAGGTTAGGTTAGGTTAGGTAGAACTTTATTGATGCCTTAGGAAGTCTCGTTCAGGAAATTGTTTTTTTTTCCAATTAGCCACAGCAAATACAGCAATTGTTCATAAAAAATAAATAAAAATAAAATAAGAGCAAGAACAAAGAGAAATAAAGAGAAAGAACAAGATGATACAATCTGAGTCTAAAGATAAATAACATAGATCAAAGAAAAATAACAAAGACAAAGGATACAAAGACTATAATAGAATAGAACATCATGATACTTTTACTCCACTCCTGCCCCCAAACTCAGAATTGTAAGTAAGTAAGTCATTTTTATTTATATAGCGCTTTTCCAGACCAGGGTCACAAAGCGCTTAAACAATCAAAACAATATTCAATAAAGTATATATTTTAAAGATCAAGATAATACTGAGAACAACACAGGAGTTCCAGAAAATCAAGGAAAAGCCTGAACAAATAAAAGTGTCTTAAGATGTTTCTTAAAGGAGTCAGTAGATCCATCAAGCGCAAAGAGAGAGGAAGATCGTTCCAAAGCTTAGGAGCAACAGCCTGAAAAGATTTCTCTCCTCTGGTCCTGAGCCGTGTGCGAGGAACCATAAGTAGATTAAATTAAGTAGAATTGTACAATATGATATATGAATGCAATATAATAGCCCAAGGAATGAATGAGTCCCTGAGTCTATTTGTTTTGCACCTGTTAAGGAGCATTCATGCTCGATGTAACTATGTGCATGTATTATTTAATTTACTGCTATCTTTAAACTCATTGATTTGCTAAAATGTACATAAACTGGTCACAGATTGATTAGGTTAGGACCAACTTTAATGTAGGTTAGGTTAGGTTAGGTAGAACTTTATTGATGCCTTAGGAGGTCTCGTTCGGGAAATTGTTTTTTTTTTCCAATTAGCCACAGCAAATACAGCAATTTTTCATAAAAAATAAATAAAAATAAAATAATAGCAAAAACAAAGAGAAATAAAGAGAAAGAACAAGATGATACAATCAGAGTCTAAATATAAAGAACATAGATCAAAGAAAAATAAAAAAGACAATTGATACAAAGACTAACATAGAACAGAACATCATGATACTTTTACTCCACTCCTGCCCCCAAACTCATAATTGTAAGTAAGTAAGTAATTTTTATTTATATAGCGCTTTTCCAGACCAGGGTCACAAAGCGCTTAAACAATCAAAACAATATTCAATAAAGTATATATTTTAAAGGTCAAGATAAAACTGATAACACAACAGGAGTTCCAGAAAATCAAGGAAAAGCCTGAACAAATAGAAACGTCTTAAGATGTTTCTTAAAGGAGTCAGTAGATCCATCAAACACAAAGAGAGAGGAAGATTGTTCCAAAGCTTAGGAGCAACAGCCTGAAAAGATGTCCCTCCTCTGGTCCTGAACCGTGTGCGTGGAACCATAAGTAGATTAAATTAAGTAGAATTGTACAATATGATATATGAATACAATATAATAGCCCGAGGAATGAATGAGTCCCTGAGTCTATTTGTTTTGCACCTGTTAAGAACATTCATGCTCTATGTAACTATGTGCATGTATTCTTTTATTTACTGCCATCTTTAAACTCATTGATTTGCTATAATGTACATAAACTGGTCACAGATTGATTAGGTTAGTTTAGGTAGAACTTTATTGATCCCTCAGGAGGTCTCAGGGAAATGTTATTTTCCAATTAGACACAGCAATACAGCAATTATTCTTAAAAATAAATATTAAATAAGAACAAAAACAAAGAGAAATAAATAAAAAGAAAAAGATGATACAATCTAAGTCTAAAGATAAAGAACATAGATCAAAGAAAAATAAAAATAAACTATTATAAAGGCTTCTATAGAACACAAAACAGAACATGGGAGAATAAAAAAAACATGGTCAAAATTAGAGTCCTTCTAATGTACATGTGAATACATGCGAGGGTTCGGATTTACAGTGGAATACTGAGGGTCGTGTAGTAAAAGCCTACATTTTCAACAGTGAACATCTCCATTAAATCGGCTGCGTTGAGGAATCTGTGTCCAGGTGAGTGAGTCAGAACCTTTCCAGAGACCTCCCCGGCCTCGCTGTCACAACAGCACGCCTTTCTGATTGGCTCTGACTGGCAGCTCAAACACTGTATCTCCATGGCTGGCGTTGCCATTGGCAACAGCTCCATCACGGGTCGACTGCTGCTTCAAGCTGAGGTGGAAGGAAGGAAAACTAGTAAAAAGATGATGAGGATGGGTTTGAAATGACACGAGTATTGTACGATGTTAAATTGAGGTCATGTTTATCTCTGTAAGGATTAAAACAAGTGGTGATGTTTCCTCATATATGTCCTGAATTATTGATTGTCAAAACAATATTGATTGTAAAATCAATAAATATATATAAGTAGAAAAAAGCTATACGGTCTCAGGGGAGAGCAATACATAGGAGCTGATCTTAATTCACAAAACATTGAATCACAAGATGATAAACAAAGAACTTTAGAACTCAAATCGTTGGTATTTGCTACTTGTAACATTAAGTTAATACATTTTCTGTTGACATGAATGACATGTTTTAAATAGTATTTGAAATAGGGCCCGTGGCTCACAATAAAACGGAATTTCTCACCCGAAGTCTACATGTAAATTAAACTATTTAAAAGTCACACGTATGTGGAAATATTAACTTTCCGGGAATATTTAAAAAAATAAAACATTTATGGTCATTATAGAAATACAAACGTAAATACAGGCTTGAATCCAGTAGTGAGTTAGTACCAACCTCGCCCAGTTGATGTCACTGTTGCACTTTTGGTTCTGGTGTAATCGTACTGGAGAAAAACTTCGTGTAGATAATATTCATCCATTCATTTCATCACCATCAAGTATTTATTCATTGAATGGAAGTGTTGAGACGATAATATTCATGTTACATATTGACTGTTGCTCTCTGTACGTGTGTGTACGTGCGTGTACGTGCGTGTACGTGTGTGTTTTTGAAAAGACAACAGATCTAGAAGCTGCAAGAGATGACGTTGAATTCAGTTGTTGTGAGTTGGAAGGTCGCAGAAGCACGAACAACACAAAGCGATCTATAAATATAAATGACTTACTTACTTACTTTCAAAAGCACGGGTGTCACAGAAGAGCGCTCGAGTCATTAACAATAAAAAATAAACATGTAAATAAATAAATCACGAAGTAATAACTGTGTACTTGACCCAGGGCTGTTCAAACTCAATGTCTACACGGATCTTCTGAACGTGATCAATAAAGACTTGGAAAGGCGTGAAAAGATAAATCTATACTTTATTCCCACTAAGTAAATTTGACGCAAAAGCATATTCAGCGCTGCTTAAATATGAACCTTGAAATAAATCACTGAGCTATATCTTAATAAATAAACACTAGTTGATAGTTTTTACAATTAAATCCTTAAATAATCCGCCAAAATAAACCTAGATATCTAAATAACATGTTATGCAATAGAAATGATCAAATGTTATCACAACACGTTTAAGTTATTTTCCTGACACAGTCAGGGGTGTACATTATTTTTTAATTTCTGTTATAAGATTGAGAAACTTTGAGATGTTATATTTTGTTCTACAAAAATGACTTTGGACTGCTTTAGAAAATGTTGGGATTTGCCTTAACAGAGTCTTTTTGTGTTATTAAAAACATTATTGTCCCTCGAGAAATGTCTCTAATGACTTGTTATATTTTCATTTACCGTTTTTATAATTGCTACCTGATAGTGCAGCAGTTAATTCATTGATAGTTCAGACGTATCGGAGGCTCGAGAACAGAAGCTTGAGTCGACCAAACAGTTTTTTTAAGTACTTAGAAAAGATGTTAATTTACTGATAATAACTTCTATCTATATTCCTTCCTCTTCTTCCAACATTCCTTTATCGTTTGCTTCCTAAAAGACCTTCGACCTCATCACGCATTCACTACTTTCATCCTGGTTTTGGGCTCCTGCAGGATCCCAGGTTCGGGATCTGGAGTCAATCACTTCTCCAGATCTCCAGAGCTGTGTCGTGACAGCAGGGCCGAGACCCCCGGGACACAGCAGGATGCTGAATCCCCTTTTAATGGTACGAATCCACAAGTTGTGATCAGGTGTCGAGTTATACGTAAGTACAGAAGCTCTGCAGCAGATGCCGACAGCTTCAGATGGCTTTTCAAGTCTCACCGTCTGGAGTATTTGAGGGGATGTTTTGGCCAGGCCTTCCATCTAAGAGAGTCTGGGCCTAAAAGGGTCTCCTGGCTGATGGAGAAACCACCTGAGCGACAACCCTGGCGGACCCCCTCCGGCCCAGAGGCACAGAGGGATTGTTCAAAGGTATATTTCGCTTTCGCTTTAATTGGATTTGAATGTTTTTATCGCAGCACTTAATATAACCAAGTGTCGTAGAACGGAGACAGCACTTGACCTCTTCTGCTCGGTTGACCCGGACTGTCGAGTCTGTTCTTCAGACAAGAAGCATGTGTGGAGGTCATTTTGAGCTCCTGAACGTCCACATGAACACGGCTCGAGGGCAAATATGAAACCAGGTACCAGGAAATTTGTATCAAACCCTGCTGTGACCACTTACATGTAATGATATTGAAGTGCAAATCCACAGACAAAACATGGTTTTAAGACTTTAACAAGTATTAACTGCCATAGCCACATGTTTACACTGGATGCTCCTCTGGGAACTTGATTGTCCTGACCCACCTGCTGATCCAGAGATTCATCTCGTCCGAAAAGGGAAGCCCTGCCTTTCCCCGGTGCTGTTTATAGAAAATATCATGACAGGCCACTTATTTATTTCAATGTCTTTGTATTTTGTTTGGCGAGGGGTCAAGGATGGCTGTCCTGGTATTTTCATTGGACTTTCTGTACAACAAAGGCCTTCGATTCCCAAATGACCGAGGGAAGTGTGACCTGTGGCTGACGGAACTCACGCTCATTTCCTCCCCAAGTTCACACATAGATAAGGCTTCCACCTCGACCAGGACACAAATGTGCTCGAGATGTTTTCATTGCACCTCACCTCAAGAATGGAGAAACAAAGATGGTAGACGGTTTGAGGTGATCGTTTGATCTTTGATGAATGCTCTCTGTTATTTGTACTTTATATTTGACCTTTGTTCATGCGTTTATGAACCTTCTGTATCTTCTATCTTCTGCTGTGAACTAAAAAAAACGAATTTCCCGAAAGAGATCTCCACAGGGATTAATAAAGTCAATCTAATCTAATCTAATTAAAGGTTATAAGATAGAAGCGATAGAAAACACTGTTGCTTTTTTGGAGTTTGAAGACCAATGAACGGATGAAGTCCAGGAGAAATCATCAAGAAGATCATCTTATAGTGCTGCTGCCACTTTCTATGGAAAATACACACAATAACACCTATTTGATTACCTCTGCCAAGCCAAATATCTTCTCACATTTAATGGGTTAGTTAGTTTGGTTGTGTTCTGTTGTTCAAGCCAACCTTAGCAAGGTATTAAACATTTCATCTTACGCTTGCAAAAACAAAACAAAACGAGTTGTTATTGTTGCAATTTGTCTTTTGTCAATAAGCTCTAAGGTTGCAAGTTAAGATCTGGTAACTGGTAACTTACCTATCAAATTAGATAATACGTTTTTATCAGACTTAGAACTTTTATTGCCAGTTTTGTAAACACAACAGAGGTTTTTTTTTGTGTCATCAGTACAGAATAATAAAAAAAAAAAGAATAACAAAATAAGCAATAGAAAAATGCAACCAAACACCAAGGCAGACATCTGCGGCTCCATCTTCAATTCCACGAGAAGACTTCCAAACAAACTGTTCTTGGGGTCACGGTGTTACTCAGCCTTTGTAACACTGTCTGGGGAGTTATTTTGGAGCCTCGAACATTTCCTGAGTTGTGAAAGTTTTCTAATTGATTTGATTGTATATGAGTGACACACTGTGTAGTTCTAATAAGAACTTGTTTGTTTTTGCAACAACAACAACAAAGCCTTGTCCTGTGGTCATGAAGTCCATTAAAATAACTGATGACTCAAGGACATAACAGATCTTCTCTTTTTACACATATTTCGAAACTTCTTGATCTAATTCCAATTATGTTGCATCTTAAATACCCTGTTGTTAGAGCTGACCTTGCTCTCCAAACACAGAGTGGATCAGTGTCTTCCGGGCATCAGCAGCAGCACCAGCAGGATCTTAGGAGAAACCACATCCACCTCCAGGAGCATCGGGACCTCAACGTGTGAAACACCAGCGTTGCTAGTCCAGGCCGAGGCAGAGCCGAGTACAGTTGTGAGGTGGACAGTCTGTCTCGCCGCCCTGATCCTTCTGGACCTAAACATGCTCAGGAGTGTGGCGATGAAAACGAGGTGAAGTCGACCCGACGGGTCTGAGCTGCGCAATGTAGCACCAGAACAAACGACCGTTACACAACTTGTCTCCTAGGTCAGAGCTCTATTTGACAATTCCGTGACGAGTTATTTCAGATCACTTTGTATAGCAGTATTTGTTAAATTACGTGGAGAAAAAAACTAAACTTGGAAACGATAACAAGTCGAACTCTCTAATATAATTGTTGTGTATTTAAAGGTCATCGCTCACTAAACCTGCTGCACTAAATCTTTCAGATTTTAAAACCATTCATTCCATTCTAACACAGAACGAGGAAGTTACCTGGAGTCAAAACCGTCCATTTAACAAAGGTCAAGAATCTACTTAAAGAGAATCACGTTACTCACTCAAAGGAAGACGACATTCTACCCACAAGGATATTTTTGTTGAAAACAGTTAAATATTCAGTTCAAAATAAAGCACAGAGCGAGTTTCAGGTTTCAGTTTCAAAATAGTCGGTCAAGAGTGGCAACTAAGCCTGCTGCCAGTTCCTGCATTCCAGCGGAGTATTTTTAGTGATGGCATTTAAACTTGGCAACACACGACATTCTCATAGCATCTGTACTATTTCCTGTTCCAGTGAACATACACATCAACACCTTGGAGAAAACCTACATTAAAAAGAACAACAACTTCCTCAATGCGTCGGACAAGCATGTGTCGCATTTTCGGATGTTTTGAGCGGACCAGCCGACACGCTAGCATCTCCAGAGATCCAATAATGAAGCCGCTTATCTGAGAAGTTATAACTAAATGGATAAAAGCTTCTAAAAACAAAGAATTCCAGGAAGATATTATAAACTCTTACCTTTAACAAAGTATGTCTCAGAGTAAGATGTAAAAAATTGTAGCTAAATCTTAATAAATGAATGTTAGAATTGGCTAAAATATAAAATCTTACTTTACAATGCAGACCTCCTCCAAGCAGCCTATTATAATCCTCACTGGTGCCCTCCCCCCCCTCCGAAATATTATCCTTATATTGTTTAATCTGCTCAATTATATAAAATAACATTAATAACAAAACTCATTGTCACAACACGCACAGCAGGAGAGAGGATGGGAGGAATATTTCAGAGAGATTCTGATGGATATTAGGATTGCGTTCAAGTCCCTAAATCCATGAATGAGTTGTTTTTCTGATCACAACAAAACCTCCTTGGCAGCAGTAATACTTTCAGATGTATAAATGTCAACATTTGTATTTAGTCTGGACGTATTATCGTGACAAGTAGACATTGTTGTCCTTTGACTGAGACGCTCAGCTCACACGAGGCTCAGGCAGAAGTCTGAACATGGATCATGCATAATTTCAAGATCTTCCTATTTATCATCTTGTTTTTTTCTCTCTGCCTTTTCGTTTCACAACTTGAGCTCTGATATTATTTAACTGCTGTTTTTAGGTCCTGTGTTGTGCCATCAGCCGGCTCAACATCTCACCATAGCAACCAGGAAACATGTGACAATTGACTCTTCAGCACTTTGATCCTGGTTCGATTAAAGGTCTTAAATGCACGTTTTATTAGCCTGTTTTCACAAAAGCTTAAATAGCTCTCTCTTTTAAGTAAGTAAGTATTTTTTATTTGTATAGTGCTTTTCCAGACCAGGGTCACAAAGCGCTTAAGCAATCAAAACAATATTCAATAAAGTATATACTTTTAAGGTCAAAGGTTTTTTCTTCTTGTCAGGATAATATGAGCTACACTTTAAAATGCTAACTTGATGCTAACTACAGTGTCCATCGCTCAGAATATGTAAGTAAGTAAGTAAGTAATATTTATTTATATAGCGCTTTTCGAGACCAGGGTCACAAAGCGCTTAGACAATCAAAACAATATTCAAAAAAGTACATACTTTAAAGATCAAGATAATACTGAGAACAACACAGGAGTTCGAGAAATTCAAGGAAAAGCCTGAACAAATAGAAACGTCTTAAGATGTTTCTTAAAGGAGTCAGTAGATCCATCAATATGTTTGTGATGATAAGTCAATAATTGTGTTAATAATATGTTGAAGTCTTCAGGGATAACGTGTGATGGAATGTACGTTGCATCGATTTAATGTTGACTCCGTTACTTCTATTTCTTTTAGTGTGATGGTGCAAAAACCAAAATGTCCTTCAAAGACTTTTGATCTTAAAACATTTGACCATTTTACATGTAACCGTGATGATGTAAACATGTGTGTCAGGAAAACTGTTGAACATCGTTTCTGTTCTGGGAAGCAGCTCCATGGGAGAGTCAAGCCTTTGAGCCCTGAATCTGATACTCAAAACAGACATGGAGACCCGTAGTAAATCAAGCATTGGACACGTTGAATAAAGATACACAGCAGCGCCTCTCGCTGCATCTCCAGCTCTTTGAGTGAAGAAAACAACAAATCCGATCAACAATTAATTGACTTGTTTTGTGAGATGAACCTCATCCGACCGAGAACCCCGTGAACGTCGTGGTCGGCGGCGGAAACACTTTGATTATGGTGTACATAGCAACAGCAGACACTAAATCACTCGGGTGCATCTCAAACTCGAGAAAGCCTCCTCAGGTACGATAATGACGAACGACAGGAGACAGGAGATAAAAGCCGGTTCAGCGGAGAGTCAAGTGGGTCATGATGAGGGCTAGACACCAGGAAGTTGAAGGTGAAGGTCACGAAACAATATCTGTTCCGTGATATTGGTAATGGATATTACTTGTGCTGCCTAAGCAGATTGATTGTTGTCAGGATTAAGAGTAAAGCAGGTTTGAATGGATGGTGACCGGACGACCTTCCGTTCTCCCACCAGCAGTTCGACTCTTCAGTGTCGCTACACACTGGATGGGATCAGACGGACGGATGGAGGTTCAAACCAAGACCAGCAAAGGGCCAAACTTAACCCTAACCCTAACCCTAACCCTAACCATAACCTTCAGTGAGTCACATCGAACCCTAAACCTAACAATAAACCCGAACCCTGACCCTAACCCTAACCCTAACCCTAACCCTAACCCTAACCCTAACCCTAACCCTAACCTGTGACCATAGACCTGATCCTAAACCTATTCTAACCCTAAAATTAAACTCTAAACCTAATATTACTCTAACATAACACCAACCACTAACTTGAGATATTAAACCCCCAAAAAAACCCAAATCAGTAACAGTTCAACTTTGGGAATATGACCTTGACAAGTGCAATCATTGACCTCTATTGCTGCTCCTACTCGTACGTTCAAGGTAGAAACCTGTATGTGGACGACCTCTCTGGGAGGTCTGTGGGGGAAAGAGCGTCAGAGATAGATGTTTGGAATCATTTACACATGAAAGGAAACGAAACTTCAAATGCAGCTTGAGTTTTCTTTGTAGCTTGATCTTGTGGTTTTCGATGCAAAGACACTGAAGTGATCGTGGGAGGCTGAAAAAAAACATCTTGGTTTGTCTTGATTCAGGTGCTCTGACCTACCTGATGAATATATACTATAAACACTGTTTAATGCTTACTATGAGGTTTAACACCAAGTCATCCATATATACTGATGCAGTACAAACAAGGGTTAAGTTAACCAGGGTTAAGTACTTGATCAATGACACACACACCTTTTGAGTTGGGATTAAACAGGAAACTTCTTAGTCACAAACATAAGAAGTATTTTTGGTCCAAATGGGAGCATGTACATGTAGGTCAGGGGGGGTCAAACATAACCAGGGGGGGGGGATTTCTAATTTTCAAAGAGGAAATACTGTTCAAGTCAATTGTGATACTTCAACATCAGTTTTCACTTCCCTATTATTGTCGTCATCCGTAATATCTTATCTGATCTTAAACACTGGCATTATTATAGGCCAGTAATTCAACAAGATTTGAAAGATTCAACATAAATCTACTGTAAGTAAGTAAGTAAGTAATGGTTATTTGTAAAGATCTTTCTAGACCAGGGTCACAAAGCACTTGAACAATCAAAAACAATACACAGTTAAATGTATACTTTAAAAGATCAAGACACATAAGACAAACACATGAGTCCCAGAAAATCAGGGAAAAGCTCAAATAAAAGTGTCTTCAGATGTTTCTTGAAGGAGTCAGTAGATCATCAACACAGAGATGGTTCCAAAGCTTAGGAGCAACAGTCTGGAAGGATTTCTCTCCTCTGGTCCAGAAGTTCAGGAACCATCAGTAGATTCTGATCCACAGACCTCAGAGCCCGAGCTGGGGTGTAAGTCTGGATCAGATCACTGATGGAAGGTCTGACCATGAATAGATCTGAAAGTAAGAACCAGAATTTTAAAATGATCCTGAAAGAAACTGGCAGCCAGTGAAGAGTTTGAAGGATCAGAGAAATGTGAGTTCTTCTACTAGAGCGGCTCAGAATTCTGGCTGCAGAGTTTTGTATGAACTGCAGGCGAGAAGATCCTTCTGGTTTAGTTTAAATAAACTGTTACAATAGTGTAATCTGTGTTTAGTTAAGAGTCAACCACATGATTTGACGAGTCATATTTTGTTTCTGAGTTTGCCAATTGTTATATAGATAATACTCTGACGGTCCCTGTACTTAAAGTTTTGTAAAAAATAAAGTGTCACAATCTTTGATCTGATTGGTCAAGCATCTCTGATTGGAAAGCATCTCAACAAAATAGAGATTTACAACTTATCCTGCGGGCAGAGTCTTCCGGACCGTCCTGCAGTGAGATGTTTATCCCTGTGAGATGCTACATGGTGAGTTGCCTAAAACAACAGGTCGAAAAACTCCTGGTACCTCGTAAACACGGTTGTGTATTTGTCTTCCGAGGGAGTCGTCATTAGCAGCCGAGCGGAGATCAGCCAGCGCGGGTGGGCCTGATGTAGCTTTTTAATTCCTGGCCCCACTCAAACATAATATTGCCCCGGGGCGAGGGAACCATCGATCATCGTCCTCCGAGCACAAAGTGTGATTGTGAAGAGGATGTTTGTGTTGAATGTTCAGTTTGGGAATAAATGTTTCCTGTCAACCTATGTGTGAACCCTCGTGTGATGAGTTCACACGTCACACGTCTCACCCTATCATACCACACAACACTGAGGGTCCCTGATTTCTGTTTGTGACGTCGCTTCTCAACTAACTTCTTCACAGTCGTGAACACACAACAGTCATTGGCAGTCATGTTGATAAGTAGGTGCAACTCATGGTAATGAAAAGAGTTTCTTTCTGTAAATATATTTATCCACTGAATAGCTTATTTGATACTTTGACTAAGATTGTAAACAGTTTCAACTGCTGAGGTTATTATGAGTTAAGTTCAGGTCTGTGACTAAAAGCTGGTGAAAGTGTTGCATATGTTGGAGCTAAAGTGCTTGATTTAGACTCTTGAGGAAACAGTTGCACAGAATTATTCAAGTTTACCTTCATGTTCCTGCACTTCAGGTATTCAAGGAAGGACTCACAAACACACACACACACAAACACACATAAAACCACACAAGCAGGAGGCACAGAAAAACTCAAGCACGCGCACACATACATGGATGGACACACACAAAAAACACACAAATAAGAAACCACACAAACACGCACACACCTACATGAATGGACACACACAAAAAAAGAAAGCACACAAATACTCACGCATGCACACACATGCATGGATGGACACAAAAATATACACAACAAACACATAAACAAGAAAGCAGAAAAACACTCACTTACACGCACACAGGTACACACAAAAACAGAAACAAGAAATAACACAAACACTCATGCACACACCGCACACATACATGGACACGCACAAAACACACAAACACTCACCTACATACACAAGCATGTACATACACCACACAAACATCGATGGACACACACAAACATGTCCAAACACACATAAACATAAACACAATCTCCAACAAACATGCAAACACAAGCATACAGGCACACATGACGCATACATACATGCACACACAACACACAAACATGGATGGACACACACAAACATGTTCAAACACAAATAAACATAAACACAATCTCCAACAAACATGCACACACATACATGCAGGCACACATGGAGCATACATGCATACACACACACCAAACAGACATGGACGCACACATGCACAAACACACATTCATACACAAACAAGTTGAAACACACAAACCACATACACACATATACACACACACACACACACATGCATTCAGACAAACACACATCACACTTGTTCATTAATTGTTTTTAAACTGCTGTTAACATGTCATTGTGTGTTTGTTTTTTCAGTTTCTATGTCGACAAACTTCAAACAAGTCGTTCTCGACTGGACTTGTGTCCAACTCTTTGTGATGAAATCCAAAAAAAAGAGTGAGATAAGATGTTGTGATCGTCTTTATGTGTAGTCTGTACATACTTACCCTCTACTACCCAACTGCTGTGCTATTGTGTTGCTGATAGTTGCTCACTTCTCTCATCAAATGGGTTTTTCTGACACCGACATCCGGGCTGAGAAGAAAGATTTAACGTCACCTCGAGCAGGATGAAACACTGAATGATAACTTTGCTGAAACCTTCAGTGTCAATGGTGTGGATCCAGACCGTGACCAGGAAATGTTGAGTTAGTCACGGTCCTCCTGAGAAGGTCTCCAGCTGCTGCTGCGCGTAACCAGCCATGGAAACCTGAGGCTCCGTTGGACAGAAGATGCTCCTCCAGGTTTGTGTCAAGGGTTCATGAAAGTGGCCGACGCTCCAAGTGCTTCCAGATGAAAGCGCCGACGTGAGGTTTGACAGTTGAAGCTCCGCAGAGGAGCCAGAGGTGAGCGCGGCGGCATCGGCAGGATATCCTCATTATCAACACGAGCGGCGAGGAAATCCAATCCTTGTTCTCGACGCTCTCACCGAAACTCTCATTGTCTCCGTCTGCGTCAGAGGGCGTTTCACCGTCTCTTCCATCGTCCACTTATCAACGCTGACCACGGATCGAGGCCGTGGATGTATAAATATCATCGTACGACGACGGCGTCAGTGACTGTCTGGACTGGAAACAATACGTTTTCGATCTTTGTCGCTGACAGTCGATGTCGGCTGATAGATTTAGTAATTAAAGTATATTTGGATTGTGAGCTCAAAATATCTTCTGCGCTGTGTCTCAAATCATGCACTTCTCTAAGTGCACTGCTTTACAGTACACTGTAAGACAGTGCACTTACTTGCCCAGTGCCCAAATTCAGACAGTGTAGTACTGTCTCAAATCAAACTTGTGATAGTCGTTGATTCACTATCACTGACACTTGACAACACTTTTCACCAATTGAAACAAGTTATTAAGTTGTGTTTCATTGTGTTATTATTGTTGTTGTGTTGTTTTGAGGTAAAATTACTGTTTTCTCGAGACAGTTACGTCAGTATCTGCTCCGAAGACGTGTCGTCAGTGACGTAGCTTCAGTTTAGCTTCAGTTTAGCTTCAGTTTAGCTTCAGTTTAGCTTCATTTTAGCTTCAGTTTAGCTTCAGTTTAGCTTCAGTTTAGCTTCAGTTTAACTTCAGTTTAGCTTCAGTTTAGCTTCAGTTTAGCTTCAGTGTAGCTTCATCTACGTCACTAAGATGGAGGACGTTGAGGGTGGAAAGTGTCCATCGATCCACACTCAATTTTCTGGCTATTTGAGTGCTCATTGTACACTACATTTTTGCACACTGCTCATCAGGACATACTAATATTAAGTGTAAGTGCAGAAGTGAGTGATTTGGACCATGAAGAAAATAACTCCTCTATGGTTAATAGGGAAGAAGTAAGACTTCAAACCATGTTCAGTAGCTTTCAGATGATGGAAAGAAACATCGTCCCAGGTGATGACGAAGGTCCTCGTGTTTTCGCTGGAACCAGGAGCTGGTGGAGATCATTGAGGAAGGCAAGAAGGCGCTCAGTATCTAGTCCAGTTAAATACCATGTCATCTATATATATGAATTCATGAGGGATCTGGTCGACCTCCAATTCCATAACTACTCAAACAAGGTTTCTGTAAATCTCCCTCAGACTGAGTGCACTGAGTGCTCATTGTTCACTACATTTTCGCACCCTGCTCATTGGGACACACTTGTGTACTCAAAATAATAATAGTAAGTGCAGAAGTGCGCGATTTGCAACACACTGCTGGTCCTCACCCCGTAAAAAAACGACTAAGCGTCTGAGTTCTGCAGTGAGGGATGAGTAATGGCTGACGACAGTGTGATGCCTTCAGGAACTAGCAGGTAGAAGATTTTTCCATAATGCTCACATTTTCTTAACAGACAAGCTAAACCTTCTAACAAAACTATGGATTGTTTAAGAAATATTTACAAATAACCTATAAATATATAGTTGACACGGTATTTAACTGGACTAGATACTGAGCCCCTCCTTGCCTTCCTCAATGATCTCCACCAGCTCCTGGTTCCAGCGAAAACACAAGGACCTTCGTCATCACCTGGGAAGATGTTTCTTTCCATCATCTGAAAGCTACTGAACATGGTTCATGGTTCACACATATTAACCATAGAGGAGTTATTTTCTTTGTATCCCAAATCACTCACTTCTGCACTTACACTTAATATTTTGAGTGCACAAGTGCGTCCCGATGAGTAGTGTGCAAAAATGTAGTGCACAATGAGCACTCAATTGGCAAGAAATTTGAGTGTGGATCGATGGACCCTTAACCTCCTTCATCTTAGTGAAGTAGATGAAGCTAAACTGAAGCTAAACTGAAGCTAAACTGAAGCTAAACTGAAGCTAAACTGAAGCTAAACTGAAGCTAAACTGAAGCTACGTCACTGACGACGCGTCTTCGGAGCAGATACTGACGTAAATGTCTCGAGAAAACACTTATTTTACCACAAAACAACACAACAACAGTAATAACACAATGAAACACAACTTAATAACTTGTTTCAATTGTAGAAAAGTGTTGTCAAGTGTCGGTGATAGTGTTTCAATGACTGGTTACAATCAGTGTTAAAAAGTAGTAGAAGAAGAAACTGTCGAGTCATTTCCTGTAAGTGTGTAGCAGCAGAGTTTGATTGACAGTAGTACACTGTCAGAATTTGAGCACTGGGCAAAGTAAGTGCACTGTCTCAAAGTGTACTGTAAACCAGTGCACTTAGAGAAGTGCGTGATTTGGGACACAGCAATGGAGGTTGATAATAATATTTTATTTAATCTTTTTGCTTTTGTTTTAGTGACACTTTTATGTGTAACTCTTCATGGTATTTCATATTTTAAAAGAGTATATTGTAGCTCTTCTTTTAAACAGTAAAGTAAAGACACTGATTAACGCTATTGTAACGGGAACTTTACAAGTAAACATAAAGTTCCCGAGCAAGACATTTAGTGTTAAAACATTGGCTTTTAATTTTTGCTTGCAAGTACCTGTAAAACTGAAACATATGATGCAGTTTCTGTGACATCAACACTAGCCAGTATTTTAAACTGTGGCCTACTTTGATTGACTGTATATACTTTGTGAAATTAAAGTTTCAATCTTTGACAGAATCATTGCATTTTGTGCCTATTTTATAAGGAAGTATATTTAAAGAAAGAATTCATTTTGAGAAGAGAAATATATTTTTATCCTATTTTGTTTGCAGGTCTTGAGTCTGTGCTAGTTAATAATGGTTAGTGCGTGTTAGTGGCTGAAAATAACATAATAAAACTGATGATTATTGATGAATAAATATGGACAGATATCAAGTAGTTTAGGAAAAACATCTGCTCAGCACCACGGACAGCGTTATTTGTCGCAGTAACTCTCTTGCTATGATCATCCATATGAACATCATCTCATCTTATATTCACTCTCTTTTATTCCGACCTCGTGGACTCCAGAGTTTGGAGAAGTCACGGCGCCTCAGACTCACTTCCTCTGCGATCCAGAGATAATCCAGATTGATGACCAGTGTGAAGCATCGATTTGCACGCTCACAATTCTTCTTCTTCTAGCGTGAAGAACATCCACCTACAGCGACGCCCCCTCCTGGATGTTCCTTGAACATACAAACTGATCCTTGTATCTTCTGGAGGTCGTTGGGTGGAAAAAAAACCCCTTCCTGGCTAAACCTCCTGAGCTTTTGTTCGGAGCACTCGGATTTTCTCTCATGGCCCAAAAGCATTGACGTTAGTTGAGGTGCTTAAATTGTTCGGCGCCTGTTGCCCATTGTAGCTGGGACGAGCTCCAGCCCGCTGACTTGAGCGACGGCGTCAACGCTCCGTCTGTTAGGAGAGGAAGATGTTACAGTTTGACTTAATGCTGTCGGACGGTTGTTTCTCCACTGATGACATCACCTCCCACCATCGCTCTCAGCAGGAGGTGGTTTAGTGCCGCGACCAAACAAACCCTTCACTGGGAACGATCAGCAGGGTTGTTTGCACTTGTTGTGCAGCTGCTATTGTGTAGCACTTTGGCACAGACGCTCAGTTTCTAGTGAGTTAGCACTTCTGGCTCAATGATCGAAAGTTAAAATAGGTCACAGTTGTCGAGAAGAGCAGTCACCGGATCTCTGGCTGTGCATCGTAAGTTACGTCCTATTCTCACCCATCTCTGCATCTGAGGCTTCTTCTCGGTTGGTTTGACCTACTTGAGTCATCAAACTCCGCCACTCCAGCACTAGCTTGCGGAAGCTGGGATGAAATATTGGTTGGTGTAATAAAGTTGTAATCTATGCTGATATTTTCACAATTCAGGTTATTAGCGTCCACCAACATCTGTCATGCTTTTATTCCCTCGGGTCACGATGTTCCTCCGACGTCTTCCCTCAACAAGTGTTAGCTTAGCATGTACCTTCTTTGTTGGAAGTAAGTAAATAAGTAACTAATTATTTGTAAAGCGCCTTTCTTGATCAGGGTCACAAAGCGCTTTAAGAATCAAAAACAATATACAGTTATATACAGCAACCTCAAGATAATTAAAAGAAAGTCTGCACAAAAAAAAATGTCTTCAGATGTTTCTTGAAGGAGTCAGTAGATCATCAAACACAGAGATGGTTCCAAAGCTTAGGAGCAACAGTCTGGAAGGATTTCTCTCCTCTGGTCCTGAACCATGTTCAGGAACCATCAGTAGATTCTGATCCAAAGACCTCAGAGCCCGAGCTGGGGTGTAAGTCTGGATCAGATCACTGATGGAAGGTCTGACCATGAATAGATCTGAAAGTAAGAACCAGAATTTTAAAATGATCCTGAAAGAAACTGGCAGCCAGTGAAGAGTTTGAAGGAGAAATGTGAGTTCTTCTACTAGAGCGGCTCAGAATTCTGGCTGCAGAGTTTTGTATGAACTGCAGGCGAGAAGATCCTTCTTGTTTGGACACCAAAATAAACTGTTACAATAGTCTAAACGAGAAGACAAAAACACATCCTAACACATTGTAACACAGTTGTCTTCAACGTTTTCCAGTCTCGGGCAGTGTTGCCATAGTTACCATGCTAATGTAATCTGATTACTGATCACCTGATTAAAAAGTATCTTATTTACTTTACTGATAACTCAGTTTAGAAAGAAACTAACTTTAGTTACAAGCTACACTCTTCGCCACAAAATGATAATTGGTTTTATTAACAGTATAATGATAGTGTTTCCTGGCATCACATCACATATGCTGTTAACTTTAAATGACTTAGAAATACAATTTTCTTCACTTCCTTAAAAATTTAGATTTTGAAGAAAAATAAAGTTGTATTTGAAATTAAATATTTAACATAAACTTAAATTCAATTTCATGGCTGAACTTCCTTAACGAAGAAAATAACAGTCGTAGAAGATACAAGGATGTGAACAAGATATAGGTTAATTATTAAAGACAAATATTTCTCTGAAATGTGGGTGAAATAAAAAAAAAACTATAGAGTGAAGCAACATCATAGGGAGCTTCTCTTAAAGTGTATACAAGGGTAACACGTTACTAAGTAATGCCTTAATTACATCGATGGTCTCAAGAGTAACGTTTTCTTTCACCGAGTTTCATGAAGACTTTCTATCTTGAATTCCTGGAATTATTAATTTCCCAGGGATCACCAAGTCGCTCTCACAGGTACATTTCTATCTTCTCCACTGTTTGTTTTTGGGGCGTCATTTCAACAGGTGACTCAGGTAGGAAAAGAACAAAGGACCAGGAGATTGTGATATCAACTTTAAAAGGTAAAATAATTCATGTTAAATGGAGATTTTGTATTTAGTTCTTGAACATGCTTACTCTGTCCCAAATATGCACTTACACTTACACTTAATATTTTGAGTGCACAAGTGCGTCCCGATGAGAAGGATGCAAAAAAGTAGTGCGCAATGAGCACTCAGTTGGTGCACTCAAACAGAGTGTGGATCGATGGACACTTTCCACCCTCAACGTCCTCCATCTTAGTGACGTAGATGAAGCTAAACTGAAGCTAAACTGAAGCTAAACTGAAGCTAAACTGAAGCTAAACTGAAGCTAAACTGAAGCTAAACTGAAGCTAAACTGAAGCTAAACTGAAGCTAAACTGAAGCTAAACTGAAGCTACGTCACTGATGACGCGTCTTCGTAGCAGAAACTGACGTAAATGTATAGAGAAAACACTCATTTTAACACAACAACAGTAATAACACAATGAAACACAACTTAATAACTTGTTTCAATTGTAGAAAAGTGTTGTCAAGTGTCAGTGATAGTGTTTCAACAACTGGTTACAATCAGTGTTAAAAAGTAGTAGAAGAAGAAACTGTCGAGTCATTTCCTGTAAGTGTGTAGCAGCAGAGTTTGATTTGAGACAGAACTACACTGTCCAAATTTGAGCACTGGGAAAGTAAGTTCACTATCTTACAGTGTACTGTAAAGCAGTGCACTTAGAGAAGTGTGCGATTTGAGAAACAACACTAAGGACATAGATCAGTTTCAACATCTATTCATGTGTGATTGTCTGTTTTGTTTGTTGAAATGAAACAATGACCTTCTTATTGAGGAACTACAACGATAAAAGCTGCTCATTTTACTACCGTAATAACATCCATGACCTGAGTCATTAAATAACAGTAAGTACAATAGAGAAAAGAGCGCCCCCTGCAGGTCAGGTTCTACCTCATCCATCCCTCAACGGCGTGAACTCTGCAGCCTCGGAGCAGAAACTCTCACGACCGAGTGGATTTTGGCTCGATTGGGTGAAGGATGAACCCGACGGCGTCTAATAAGTACTTGCTGTGGTTTCTTCACATGTGGCAGTATTTAGTCCCAGAGCTGCCTGTGAACCGAGTCCTCCTATAAAAAGATGGACGCGCCCGTGGAGCGACCAGGGAAGGTCCAGATTGCGGCGTCGCCTCCAGTCTCTCCTGCACCTGCACCTGCATCCAGGGCTGAGACGCCTGGAGATGGTTGATCCAGCAGGACGTTCCTCATCAGTGACTGTGGATTTGAAGACGTCCTCTCTTGTCACGTCCAACAAACCCATCCAGAGGAACGTTTTCTTCATCGTCTCACAGAAGCAAAAGTCTATCCAACTCCATTCTGGAATACTCGGGATTAGGGCCTCGAACTAAGACCCAAAGACAACCTTTCGCAAGTCGATAATAAATGATATTTATCCAAGGACTTCATATCCTCTGATGGGTACGGAGAACATCTGGCAAGAGAGACACATGTGTCCACTTCTTAAGGGAAAGAGCTCAACAGGCTATTAGCTGTGTTTAGCCTTCAGGCCCGAGAACATCCCTCTGACCTTTCCTGCGTTTTGTAAACCTCAAGACAGATTGCAGCAATTAAATAACCTCACGGTTCGTGTGAACGCCGCACACGGCACATCTTCTCGCTTCGCTCTGAGAATATGAGTGAGTTTAGTGCATTTAGTGGCTCCGAGCAGGAGATCAGACGTCGCACACACCAGGAGCTTTTCATATTTCAACAGGAGTTTTTTTCAAACCTTCGAGGGTCCAGCTGTTGGACTTGTGTTGATTCTAGAGGACAATCTCACATTATTCAACCCCATCTTTCTTTCTTTTTTCATCCAACATTTTCCGACACAAGATGCTTTCTTCATTCATTGGACTGGATTAGAAGGTCTGGCTGTAATAACATGGCAGTGGATACAAAGACTAACAAAAGCACTTTCTGGAAGTTGATGAGAAAAGTTTGTGTTGTTTATAGTGATGATACAGAACATAAACATGAAATAATACGAGTGGAAAAACAGAGATAATAAAATAAAATACAATAAATTAAAATAAAATGATAGACATTACCTTAAAATGGCATGTAAATAAATAAAAGGATTGAAGAAATTAATAGAAGTAAAATATATTACAATAGATTAAACGATATTGATGGTCGGACAGAAGACAGAAGCCATGATGTTTGTTCTGCTTTAAAACCTGTTCGTCGTCCTGAACTAGATCCAAGTCACGCTGCCGTCAAAACAACCAAATAAATAAAACAAATCTTAAATTATTCAATACAGAATGGGATTTTAAATGATAAAATCAGCTCCAAAATGTACCTCCTGTTTGGATTCTTCCGATGAATTGTATTTTAAAATTCATCTTTAGTGTTTGACTTTTAATCCACAGCTGATCTTATTTATTCTCGAGTCTTATCTCATGGTTCTTAATGTTCTAACAAACCTCCCACAACCATTGACTTAAATCGTTCTACATTTTCTCTGTTTAACTCAGGATAAGTTTTGAACTCAACTATTTCTAGTTTTAGTAGATAAAACATACATTTATTCATTTTATTGACTAATTGAAAACGTTTTAATGCAAATGGATTTGTATTTAAGTGACCAATTGCAGAAAAATGAAGCTCCAGCAAAAACCTGCTCCTTCACCTCTAAATTAAACTTTTTAGATAAACAAATATTTTGAATAAACAAACAAAAAATTCTTACTCAGACCTCTTGAGAAGAAAGTTGTGTTTCTAAACAGGGTTTATTTTGGGTCACCGTTACTGAGACTGTTGTTGAGAGGAATCAGTGCAAGTTTCAAACTCTAATAAATGACTGACTTTGTTTACTCGGCTGGACTGAAGTCGTTGAAACCTCCATCATGTTTGTTGTCATGGTTACTCAAGCTCACCGTGTAACGTGTTAGCAGTCAGTAATGAAATACTCCAGTTGACATAATTGTTAAATCAACTTCAAATATATAGTTGACTCAACTGCAGCCATGTAGTGAATCAACATTTTATATTTTCATTTCTGAGTTGAAACAAATAATTGTTGATTTAAAATGTGTTTTTATAGCAGCAGCGGAACTTTTATTTGCAAGTTTTACTGACTTACATGTTTTACAGTGTAGTCTTTATTATTGCTCTCCATGTATTGTATTGTTTATTTAAATTGTATATTACCGTTATTTAATACATTTAATATTAAATAAAAGTAATCTACAATATACAGTGTATATATATATATATATATAATATACAATATACAATTTATATATATATATAAAACAGTGTATATATATATATATTATATATATATATATATATATATATATATATATATATATATATAAATTGTATATTGTATATTGCTTTTATTTAATATTAAATGTATTTCAAACCATACTATGTGTATTTCAGAAGCTTACAAAAGTTAATTACACAAACAATATATATATATATATACTGTATATATAATGAATACTATTTATTTACATATTTATTTAATATTATGCCTCCAAATAAAGATAACTCAGAGTTGGACACATTGAAATGAAAATTAATATCATAGTTAGATAGATGATATGAAACTATATCCACAAATATGAATATTTACTTGAAATCATTTTTAATTTCATGAATGTTTAACTAACACTGTTTAAAAAAAAAGAAGGTTTTGAAGCAAACACGTAAAAACACGACAACAAGAAACCCTGTGTTTCTCCCTCTTTATCAACACAAACATCTTCCTCATGACATCATCAAACCCAAATATTTTTCCTCAGCCCAGAACCATTGACCAGTATGAAGGTCACCAGTTCCATCCTAGTCTGAGCTCGGGGTCAAAGGTCCAATTGGACCTTTGACCCCGAGCTCAGACTAGGATGGAACCCGTGAAAAAAAAAAAAGTGATTTCACATGAATTAAAGTTGTTTTCTTTTCATTTATTTCCAAGGGTGTGGTGTTCACTTCCAGAGCAGCTTTTTGACTTTCGACTCCCGCCTGAGCGACTCTGCGACTCTCTGGCTTTACGCCCCCGAAATATCCTGGATCAAAGGAGGAGGTCAGCGAGGAATCCCGCCCCGGCATTCGCCCGCAGACCCGCCGGAGGTGGAGCCGCCTGTGGGAGGACCGCTCGAGGAGGAGGGGGTGCGTCAGGTTACACAGACCCAGGAGCTGCAGGAGGAACCAGGTCCCCATGAAGCTGGAGGAACCCAAGACCATCACACGCGCAAGGAGATCCTGAAGCGCATCCAAAAGATCTCCAGAACTCTTAGGTGGATTTTCTTTTTTTAACTCGACATGGAGAAGGTGGAGGCGAGCAGGACTCCTGCGGAGAAGACGTGTCCCTGGAGGAGGTGGAGGGACTGGTCCGCGTCCAGCCTGTGCGCCGCCTTCACGCTCGTGTGCGTCGGAGTTTGCGTGATGGTGTTCGTGAGGACGCTGGAGCTCCAGCGCAGGATCGTGAGCCTGGAGCAGCAGAGACTGTCCGCCTGGGTCTGGTCCACGGAGCAGGTGGAGCCCGTCATGCTGAGGAGACTGGACCAGATCCTGGAGGAGGTGAGAAGGACACATCCCTGGCCGCGTCATGACGCACTTCAGGGGGGTTTTATTGAGAAGAGTTTGAATGTGTTTGATCAATGAAAATAATGATTATCTGTTAATATTGATGAATTATTACACAATTAATCAGTTATTACTTGAGTTTTTGCTAAAATACTCAACTATTGTGCATTTTACGTCATATATCATTTTAAATATAATCAATATTTAAAAGTGGGCAACAAACAGAAAGCAGAGAGTTACAATAAAAACATGTTTTTATTCATAGATGGAATAGATTCATGTGTTTATTGCACTTTTACTGGGTTTAAAATGTTCTTTAATAACAAAATAAATATAGTTTTCATAGTAACACGACTCACAGAGTCACTCAAAGTGCAGCTTTGACCAACATTTGAACAGATTTTTGTGTGCGTTGTGCCACAAAAAAATTGTTCAAGGTCAGTACTTAAAACCAGAATTAATCCATAAGCCTTATAAGGATGTTTTAATCCGTTGGTAACTTTTTATTTGGTACCTATTGAGTAGAAATACACAAAAATGAGCAGAAACACAACAACAAGCCGAAGAATATCTCCTGCGGATTTAAAAACATTATTTGTTTTAGAACATAATTACACAACTCAATTATTTCCAATAGGTGTGTTGAACATAAAGTATGAAAGTAAACACACTTTTTGTGTTTACGTGTAAAAACATATCTATGTATCTTTCAATGTGCGACATCCATCAGTAAAGTCTTTAAATTCTTATCTTTAGAAGATAAATAAATGTGAAATAGACAAGTAATGTTATTATACATGTCATTACTGCACCACATTTTAATCTTTAATTGAAAAATCACAAACTTTCAAAACAGGTTTTTCTTTAAATAAATAAAAAAGAATATGTAAAGACAAATATATATGTTGAAAATTGTCTTGAGCGTCTCCTTCATTGTTCAGATCATGATGCTGATCGATCCTATTTTAGTTAAAGTTCTTATTTCAGGAGCTCAGACTTTGCTTCAAACCCAGTTTATTCCCTGCGTGCCACATTATTCTGGAGCAGAAACAAGAGCTGCTCGTAAGGAGCCGAGAGTCAAGTGACGAATGGAAGCAGCAGATATTTCAGACGTGGAATTTTTGTCGGTCACGCTAACTGATGCTGGACTCCTAACCTGAAGGGACGGATGCTCTCTGGGGTCTAGATCTATAGGATTAGGTGTCTTTGAAAAAAATGGTTTGATTTTATTTGTGGAAAAAAACCCTGTTATTATCAAGGAGGGATGTGAGGTCAGCAGCTAGGCTGAGGAGATGGAAGAGCCATCATCTTCATCATCATCTTCATCATCATCTTCATCATCATCATCATTATCATCATCATCTTCATCATCATCATCATTAGCCCAAGACGTGATATTTCAAATACATTTTTACGAAGCAAAATACAAAGCAGAGACGAAGATGAAAAGCCGACATGTTTCGTTGACTATAGCTTTTTGGAATAATTGGTTACATTTGTAACAGTCTTGGTATTGCAGTTCAACTGTTTTGACACCAGGGTGAGCCAGAAACAATATTTTCAATCCTACATGTTGCTGCTTTAACTTACAAGGGGAAAAAAATGATGTTATAAATTGAAATATAACACATTATGAGAAAAATGTCCAATAAATGATAATTATTGTATTATTTAATGTATTGTTTTGGAAACATAAAAATACAAAAAGGAGAGAAAAAGACAAATCAAAGTCTTGAAAACTTTACCAAGTGATATTACAAGCTGATTGAGGATAAATACTCAATATAAGTTCACAATAATATAAGTTAGATGCCAGAAACATTCAAACTTTTCACTCTGAACGCATGAATTAGTTCAAAGGTTGAAGCTGATGAAGTAACTGATGATTCAATCGCACACATAACATGTCGTTTCACGAGCTTTGGAAGAAGAACACACGAGTCAGAGCAACACAGGAGGCGCAGAATGAAGACAAGAGTTGGAGGAGAAACTAATAATCACAACTGCTGCCTCCATATGGTCCCCAGCATGCTCCCTCTTTGTTTGGACCTTTGTATATAAACACTCCGTATTAATGGTACATAGGGACAGATGTGACCTTTCGCAAAGAAAGCCTGAGAGAAAGTGAGACGAGTCGGCGACTTCACAACACGTCGAGCGACAGGAGACGTTGGTGCTTTCAGCACCTTGATGATGTTTTAGGGAAGATACTCAACAAACTCTCATCTAGTCCCAGGAAACATTTTCCGACTTAAAAAACAATTCCCTTCTCTTTTTATGAACCTTTTTTCTTTCAAGATAGTTGATGATTTTAGAAAAAAATATTGAAAACACAAATATATTTAATTATTTACTGCAAGTATTTGTGTTTTTACAGTTCCTGGACACTCTGCTTCGAAAAGTAAAACAACTGAGATGTGAATTAAAACTACCCTAAATATAGGGTGAACTAAGAAAAATGTTTTGGTAAAAGCTGAGAAATTGAATGATGTTCAATCACATCAGAATGATGTTAATATATTGTAAAATAATAAGGATCTGTTTGTGTCTATATTTAAAAAAAAAGAAGAGAATTTAATTTATTTATTTATTTATTAATTCTGTCACAAAATGTTGACTGTTTGGAAACAAATTCTTATATAATTGTAGGTTTTTTTTACCGTCAATAGGCCATAAATCTTTGGTAAATCTGGTTAAACTCAAACAGTTAAACTGGAAACACAATTATTTTGGCTCCAGAGATAAACTGATGAACGTCAAAGGAAAAGAACTCATAGAGATGCTGGACGAAATTTTAAAAGACCCCAATAAACCTTGTATCAACACGGAGTAAAAGTCAATATTATAGTTCACAAGTAAGTTAAGAACAACCTCACACTACAGTACGATGCTAACAGCCTCTTGTTGTGAGGTTGTTTTTTTTACTAGGTCACTGATCTAACCAATCAACAAAGTCCTGATTCCACCTCCAACATTTTCAATATACATTTTTTGTTAGGAAAACTTTGATTTCATGTCAGTTTATATTCCTGACCTGAGCGAGTACTGGTTATTAGTACGACTCATTATTTACTGAACTCTGACTCACGTCTTGACTGGCAGCGACGACTCACCTCATCCTGTTGCAAAATGACAACATTGTCGACACACATCGAGGCAAACGATCTATAAATAAAGTACATCTTTGTTCATGTACGTCAAAAACATGATATAATCATTCACGGTGAGACTTCGATTCCTTCCTTGAGTATTTTTAAAACTGTTCAAACAGAGCATCGACAGCTGTCCAAACCACTTCCATCCGACAGCCTCGACGGCGTGCTTAAGAGCGACCCCTGACCTTTCAACCCTTCTGGCGCCCTGACCTCACCCTTGACACGGTCTCCTTAAAAACATAGTGGTCCGGCTCCAGCGCAACTTTCATAAGAAAACAAACGCCTTCCGATCGGTTGAAACATGTCGACCATCTTCAAGTTTATCGTAAATGTTTCTGACAAAATAAGCTGCTGACGTGAGGGGCGACACTTCATCAAGATTTTACGGGCGTAGGTGAGGCTCGGGTCACGGCCGCCATCAGTGAGTAAAACACACACGAGAACATGAGCGTGAAATATCTCACTGATTATAAAAGTATTTCCTCTGATAAGAGAATAATCAAGTAAGTTGAAGCTTCCTCGATGACTCTTTAATTCTCGCCCCCCCCACCCCCCACCACACACACACACACACACACACACACACACACACACACACACACACACCCACACACACACATCACAACCATCGTGTTGCGAATGATTCATTCACGCTCACATGTTCACTTGGCCGGCACCGGCAGAAATAACTGCTCCACTGATGAGTCCATACCCCGAAAAGCCCAGCAGTGCAGAGAACGAGAGCCGCCCCCCCCCCCCCCCGACCCCCCACACCTGTCGCTGGTCCCCAAACACTTCACAGGCATTCCTCCTCCGCTGACCACCGGGACCGAGCGCTATGCATCGGAGAATGTTCTCGGATACTTCGGTGATCCGCCTGGATAACGTCCCGGGGCCCGGTCTTTGTGGATCTAATGATGTCAGTCCCCGCGCTCCTCGAGCTCCTCAAGCTCCTCGAGCTCCTCGAGCTCCTCAAGCTCCTCCAGCTCCTCCAGCTCCTCCAGCTCCTCCAGCTCCTCGAGCTCGTCCAGCTCCTCGAGCTCCTCAAGCTCCTCCAGCTCCACCAGCTCCTCCAGCTCCTCCAGCTCCTCCAGCTCCTCCAGCTCCTCGAGCTCGTCCAGCTCCTCGAGCTCCTCAAGCTCCTCCAGCTCCTCCAGCTCCTCCAGCTCCTCCAGCTCCTCCAGCTCCTCCAGCTCCTCCAGCTCCTCGAGCTCCTCCAGCTCCTCAAGCTCCTCCAGCTCCTCCAGCTCCTCAAGCTCCTCCAGCTCCTCCAGCTCCTCGAGCTCGTCCAGCTCCTCCAGCTCCTCCAGCTCCTCCAGCTCCTCCAGCTCCTCCAGCTCCTCCAGCTCCTCAAGCTCCTCAAGCTCCTCGAGCATCCTCCAGCTCCTCAAGCTCCTCCAGCTCCTCCAGCTCCTCCAGCTCCTCCAGCTCCTCCAGCTCCTCCAGCTCCTCCAGCTCCTCCAGCTCCTCCAGCTCCTCGAGCTCGTCCAGCTCCTCCAGCTCCTCCAGCTCCTCCAGCTCCTCCAGCTCCTCCAGCTCCTCAAGCTCCTCCAGCTCCTCAAGCTCCTCCAGCTCCTCCAGCTCCTCCAGCTCCTCCAGCTCCTCCAGCTCCTCCAGCTCCTCCAGCTCCTCGAGCTCGTCCAGCTCCTCCAGCTCCTCCAGCTCCTCCAGCTCCTCCAGCTCCTAGAGCTCCTCGAGCCGACGCTTTAATCCGGCGTCAAGTTGAAGTTATTGGGAGGAAATGACAGACGTCGAAGGTACATGTGGAGCCACAGAGAAAAACCTACCAGGATGAGAAAAATGTGCCGAGTCAGGTGGTTCTTCAAGAATGAAAAACAAAAGATAAATAAATACACACAGGACCTTTGGTTGATGTCACTGCAGATGGTGTCCCATGTTTTTCTGTTAAAGTACCCGAAACTAAGACCCTGAGACACAAACTATTCCACTCCTCTTCAAATCAGTGTTGTCTGGCCTCCAGTGTGACTGTGGAAGAACTTATTGATGATTAAGTTAAAATCACTAAAAGGCTCTACATGTTCATCCAAGACGGAAAAACAAAAACACTTCCATCACTATCTGGACGGTTAGAAGTGCAACTATTTCTCGATCTTTGATGGACTGAAAACATTCTGAAAGAAAAACAGATGCAATTTCCTGAACAAATTAGACAAACACTACCTAAGGTTGTCAGTACAGAGCAGGGGTCTCACTGTCAATCTCACAATCACAAAGTATTTGATCACGAGCGAGACAAATATTATATTTACCAAACTGTCTCTTACCCGAGTATTAAATTCTCATCCTCACCTTTAACATCAGATTAAATCGAATTGTTCAAAGTTGCTCCAAATAACAATTTTAAAAATGACGTTATTTGTTGAATAGTTTGCAACGTGTAGTCGAGGGTTGCAACCGTCGCGTAACCGGTTACACGCAGTTGTGCTATATAACCACTAGAGGGTTCTGTCTCAATTCAAAAACCTTCAAATCCTATTACAACATGTAGCAAGTTTTTTATAAATGTATTGTGAGTAAACTGACTTTAACTAGGTACTTGAATTATAGCCAACATAGTAAATGAATCACAAAACTTAATTTACCGTACTTTTCGGGATATATGTTGCACTTATAATCCTTTAATTTTCTCAAAAATTGACAGAGCGCCTTATAAGGCCTATGGATTAATTCTGGTTTTAAGTACTGACCTTGAATAATTTTTTCGTGGCACACCGCACACAAAAATCTGTTAAAATGTTGGTCAAAGCTGAACTTTGAGTGACTCTGTGAGTCGTGTTACTATGAAAACTATATTTATTTTGTCATTAAAGAACATTTTAAACTCAGTAAAAGTGCAATAAACACTTGAATCTATTCTATCTATGAATAAAATGGTTTTACTTATCATTTTTTCCTTTATAATCGTTCATAAACGCTTGTGTGTCCTTGCTGTAAAAATATCAAAACTTTATTGACACCAAATTCTCCTGTCTGAGTCCCACATCACATGACCAAAACACATTTAAGTGTAAGCCTTAAGTGTAAAGTGACTTGAAACTCCAATATACAATCAAAATGGCTAACATTCTATTTGTGTTTTCTGCAGAAATTGGCAGCACGCTTACCAAAAGCCAGGGAAACCAGGGACCTCTCTCACAGTTGCCTGTGTCCACCAGGTACGTCCACGACGATCTCACACAGTTGTTAGACGAGGACAGGCGTTTACAAATGTGAGCTCAGTGTGTCGAGTCGACGGCTGGATGTTCTTAAAATTGTGCGATGTTTAACATGTCGGTACTGTTTTACCAGAGAGCTGATGTTTTTTCGCCACAATCCGAAAGTGGTTATCAACGATTTGGTTGATGGTTTTCAAAATGTGTCATCCATGTCAGGGAACAATGGAAATGTTACAATGGCAGATCAAAAGCAACAACAAGAAGATTTAAGTGTTTTCCAGACTGGAATTACAAGAGTGGGAGAGGTTGTGTAGCTATGATGAACACGATGCTTAAAAAAGTGCAAAAAAAACAACAAGTAGCACCTTTTAGATGCAGTCGTTTCACGGATTAACAGGTCGTGACTTGGATTAGCTCGTTTAACCTTCAAATACAAAGACAGGTGGAACCAAAAGGAATTAAAAAGGTTGTTTTAACATCTGTTAATCTTGACTGTAGGATGTTTTATACAAGAGAACAGAAACACGAGCCCCTCTAGACAACTGCAGAGGGAATTTTAAACTAAGGTAAATCCACTACTTTAAATTTCTAGAAGGGGTAGAGAATCTGGAAGGTTTGGATCGTCTTTCTCCACAGTCAAGAATCTTGACCACATGGAAATACAGCAAAGGCACGGAGGAAAGGATGGTCAGAATAGTGACAACAAGTCACAGACGACCTCCACAGAACAAGAACATCTGGCAGGTGATGCTTTAGCGGTTGATCATTCTACACTCTCCACCAGAGAAGGTCTTCAGAAGGATCTTCATGAGTCTATGGAAGTTCTTCTGGAGAGGCCAGGAAACTGTCGATGAGATAAAGAAGGATCAGAAGGATCACTCCTTCATACCCCGGTACGCTGGTCTGTCTCCAGACACTCCCGGGCAGCCTTGTGGGAACAGGAGGCAGTTCCTGTCACCACACATTAGTGCTAATTGTTCTTGTCAGTGGGATGTTAGTGTTTAAAGGTGGCGGGTCTGGCCGTCGGTCGTGAACGCCTGTTGGGGGCGGAGCTTCGGTGCAGGCTTCACAAGGGACCCGGCCGTCGGTGCAGGTGTGGCCCCCTTTCAACTGCTGACCCAACAGATGGCCTTTTTACAGCTTCCAACTTGTGGCGAGACTCTTGTGACAGTGGTTCTCAGAGTGTCAGATAAGCCTGTGGAATACACCCATAAACATCTTCCGCTGGTGTCCTGGGATGGAACTGATAGAACTCACAAGAGTGAGTTTAGTGTGTAAAAGTGTGACATTTCTGGAAGCAGTGAGAGAAAATGATACTTTTCGTAGCAGAGTACAACAGTTCAGGTACAAAGTTGCCAGAATATCTGTTATTTAGATAGAGAAAGATACTTTGTTGATCCTCCGAAGGGGAAGTTCTTTTGTCCAGCAGCACAAATACATCCATCCAAACAAACATCCATTAATACATGTAAAAGCAATCAAATACATAAATAAACACAAACAAATACTAAAATACAAACATAACAAAAACACATAAATAAATAATTCAAAAGTTGCCAACAAAAAGTAAAAAGTGCATGAGGCCGAGTTCTGTTGTAACATCTTATGGCAAAAGGAACAAAGAATGTCTTAAAATGTTCCGTTTTGCAGTGCATGGAGAGGAGCCTGTTGCTGCGGTTACTCTGCTGAGCTGCTATAGTTTCATGCAGAGGGTGTCGATGGTTACTCCAGATGTCCAGCATAAGAGCCTTCAACCTTTTCTCCAGCACAGCTCTGAGTCCACACTTTTATATATTATACTTATTTATATTTATTTAGTTTTATATAAATACTTGCTAAAACACCCAGTGTTGCCAGAGTATAACAATATAAACCTGAAAACCAAAAAAAAGAAAATACAAATCTGATAGAGAGATGGAGGAGAGAAGATAGTAAATTCAAGAGGATTATGGTTCTTACTTTCAAATAAATTGACAATTTAATTGAAACTTCAATTGTTTGAATTTACAGGCATGATAATAAATGTAATGAACAATAACATTATAGTTTCTCTGAGCCTCAAAGCATCTGATTGTTTGGGTTATAGTGTTGCTCGAAGGCGCCACCTATGGACAGGATGAAGAAAAGCTCTAGTTTCTTACCTTAACCTTATCTCAGCCCAACTCTACAGGTGGTCGCCAAACATTTCGGAAGGATTTCTAGCACTTTTCTGTCAGTGAAAGACACGAGAGAAAAGTCAAGCACGATGTCTTCATATGAATGAAGGACAGGACATATTTAAAACCTTTAATTTGTCTTTAAATTTGACACATTTTGTGATGAATCAGGAAAGTTAGCACCATATGTTCAGTACGGGTTTTTTAAACGCTTCTGGTTGGATTTCTGACCAAAGGTGGGTCTGAGAAGGAGTTGGACTACAGTTTGACTACAGTTTGACTACAGGGGCGTGTCTCTGGGAACAGAAGTTAACCCTTCCGACGGTGAAGAGTCACGGAAGGTCAAAGGTTAAGGCCCTTTTAAGCCTGCTGCTTCAGAAGTGAAGGAAGTGGTTTGACAGTTTACCTGGCTTCTGTCCCAAGGGAAGCCACGAGGGCAGAAGAGAGATCTGTAATCCGACCTTCGGACCCCCGCCCTCCCCGGCATGCCTGACAGACGCCGGGCATGGATGGCATAGTTCGGACCCCTTTGAGGTTTAGCCTTTTGTTTGATCTGACCGATGGAATCAAAACTCACGGGGAAGAGCGAATCTGAATTTTTAAGTTTGAGCTCAGATCTAATCCAAACTCTAGCTCTTCTCTAGAGTTTCAAAATAAAAGCATCTTGTATCAACTTCCTCAACACACACAAGTGAAAACATTGATACATTCATATTCACAAGACGGTGCCTGTTTGACATACACAACAACATGACACTACACACTCACAATCCGTCAACCATGAGTACACAAAACCCATTTTTTTGCAATTTGGGAGACTAAGTGTTTTTGTTTTGTACCATTATCTACACACAGCTACAGTCGTTGACAATGTTGAAACATGTGGACTTCTTTGATTGACGTCTTCCTTTGATGTCCAACTGTAACTGTTTGTCGTGAAGACGAGTTGTGGGTCTGTAAAGGGGTTGGGGCGACACTGTTGCTAAAACCTTCGTGGATATTTGTTGCCCAGATGAACAGGTTTCAGTTCCTTCTTCTTCAACGGAGACCCTTATCTTGAAGTGTAAATATCTTTACGAAATGTCATCTTTTAGCCAATGAAATCCATCCGTTTATCCGGTACATCATTTTTTGGAGTTTAGATTTGTCTCTAGATGGGATGAAGATGGAAAACCTCTGAGATTCATGAATGACAAAAAGAAGCGAAAACGTCCTTGAAAACACGCAACGCCCGTTGGTTGGTGCAGCTGACTAGGTGGTGGTGGTCGTGGCGCGGGGGCCGGTGGGGGCCGGCGGGGGCCGGTGGGGGCCTCGGTTATTTAAGGAGATCCCCAAGTTCACCTTGCCATGTGTGCTGACAGGAAGAGAGCACAGCAGATCCTCTTTCTTTACTCATGATAAGTTTACAGTGCAGCTGCCAGTGCGCTGCCATACTGGGAGCTATGCGGCGGCGCAGACATCGTAGCGACAATGGACGATGTAGTTGAAGGATGAAGACGAGCCGGGAGGTGATGAAGTGATGAAGTCAACAATGGTTTCTACTTACTTACACTTCATGTCAGCTAAACCGGGGTTTTATTCTGTCCATAGAACGTGTGTCTCTGAAGGCTTCATTGATGGATGACAGTTTGTCAACATGACCGTTATTTCGTCATTTTATTCTCGCGACAAATCTCAAACGATAACGTCGATCAAACATCCCAGACTCTCGCCATGAAGCTTTAAAACAGTTATCAGTTACAGAATAATGATCCTAAAAATTAAAAATAATCTGCGGTACAGAATTGCTGCATTTCCCATCATTCAACACTGCACTTGCTCTAGGAGTCTTTATTAAGTTAAGAATTTTATTCACTCTTTACATGAAAAAAAAACTGCATTTAGGTGAGTTTAAAACACTGAATTATAAGGCCACGTCTAAATTTGTAACGTTTCACCATAAAAACAACAACAAAAGCTTTTATTGTCATGGTTACAGGGAGCACAAGTCATGAACTTCTTACTTTGTTGCCCAAATAGAATGAACAGTATAATACACATATGTATGTATATATAAATGTATAAATATATATTCATTAAAAAGAGAAGAGCACAACAACAAAACATGCTCATGATGTTCAATAATTCTAAACTAAAGCCCAATACTAACAGAAACGTAATAAATACCTTCAACATATATCAGGAACAAAAATCCAAAGATACCCAGCTGTCAAGGAAAAGTAAAACAACAAAAAACTTACAGATAAACATGAAAAAACAACAGGTGAAAGGCAAAATAATTGAAAGTTCTTCAAGGAAACATGTCAACAGACTATGCTGACCCTCCAGAGCATTCTGACAGGTGATCAGGGTGATTACAAGAAGATGCTCAGTAGAATCTCTGGAAATTAAGGCCCAAACAGGAAGTAGAAAATCAAAATAAAAGCAGACAGTAGCTGAGGGTAATATGTAGGTAGCGTAGAGTACAAGTGTAAACAACATTTTCAACAATATATTAAATAAAATGTGTCAAAATACACAGAAAAGTCTCCTTAAATATGGAGTCTTCGAAAAATCTGAAGTAGAGCATTAGAAAAAAACTGCCTGAACACTGAGCAGGTCGAGGTCATCCCTGAGAGTGAAGTGAGGGTAGCTCCGAAGATGCAAGAGGAGCAGATCCAGGTTGAACTTTGATTCGCTGCCTTTACATGTCTGAGATCAGCTGAAGTTTGAATCAGTGTTTTACACAGAAATAGAAGTTCTGCTCGGACTTGACGAGGTTCGAACAATTGTTGTCGTCAACGTTCCTCCAGTCGTGGAATAGTTGTGTCGGTGCCTGGAGTGCAGAGTTCAGGAGGAAACGTGGCTCTGGTTCGCCTCAGTGCTCGCAGTGCAGCAGTAATTGCTCCATTTACATTTAAGTGGAACCACTGAGCAGCTGATGAAAGAAGACTTTCAAATGAGCTGTGCAGAAACTGAAAGATGGATATTTTTCTGTGTATGTTTGTAGTCGAAATATCCATCAACAACTTTTTGTATATGAGGTTCCAAACTTGTTACAAATGATCTTATTATACTTTAAACTTTCACCATGTTTTCACAAACCTTGTATAATTGACATTTGAAAATATACGCTATTAGCAGAGTCGACTTCCAACAGGTTTTCCGGCTACAAAAAGTACACGTAGGTTCTCTTACGACAAGTACAAAAATAACCAAATGAAGTTTGACATGTGGAAACACCAAGACGTGAGATATATTTACTGCTTTGGCTCCGACTCAAGCTGAAGTTTGATTGTCGCAATAATAAGACTCGTTAAAATCTCAATCGCCGCCTTTCAGAGGAAACACTCCTGGAAAGATTTTTTTAAGTGTTGAAAGCTGGGAAACACGCGCACAGTGAAACACACACACACACACACACACACACACACACACACACACACACACATAGTGTGAAGGGCCGAGGCTCCTCCAGACATCCTGTGGGTATCACGGCGATTAGTCGAACCCACAGAGAGGTTAACGGCGGCGGCTGCCAACAACACTTCACGTGTGAACTTAAGTTAAAAAATGGTATTATTTTTCACCATTATCTGTCGTACGGTGGTCACGGCCGCTGCGACTGCGGTAGCTCATTTGCAAAAAAGGTCACGCGGTGAGTTCATTTGTAATTGCAGCCACTTAGAGCCGAAGGGAACACATGTACTCGACCACTTCACCACTTGATTCCACTTTTAAGAGGCTTCAGAAAAAACAGAGGCGGTTTGTTGCGTGACGCCTTGTAATGACATCACCTGTGGCATTTTTTTTTGGCGTTTGCAATTGAGATTCTTCTCAGAGGAAGAGGTCGGTGGTGAGGTTCAAGGTCGTCTTGGTGACTGACAACACGATGAGGCAGGACCTCTTGAGATGTGGTCACGAGATCGCAGTTTCCGCGGCCCCACCTGTTTTTTTGTGTAGTCGGAGACGATAAAGTTCCTTATCTTTGTTCACATTAATACACACAGATCATTAATGTAAACAGCAGCATAAAGTTCTAAGTGAGAGGTACTAGTACATGAACCCACCTTACTTATGGTGCCAACAAAAACAGCGGACTCCCATAATGCTTTTCTGCAAACTCCTCTTTTTAGATACCGAGTAAGTACCATTTATGTCCGACTATTTCGATCTCGTAACCTCTCGTTCGCCAAGACTTGTTAGAAATAAATAATGGGTTTTCATATTAGTAGCTCTATAAAAAAATGCTAGCGGTTGCGACGAGCATCTTCTTCACGTATGAAGTGCGAGGAAATGACCAGAAATGGTGCTAACAACGGCTGATAGGGTCCTCAGTATTATCTTGACCTTTTAAGTATATATTTTATTGAGTATTGTTTTGATTGTTTAAGCGCTATATGAGTGCTATATAAATATAAATGACTTACTTACTTACTTACTTACTCTATGTCAAACTGATGGTCAGCTGTGATTGGTTGACTGGGCGGCAAAGCACGAGGGAGCTTTTTCTGTTACAGAGAAGGAAGTCGAGAGGGACGGTAGCTCATGTGGCTCAATTTTGAGTTTGTTAAAAAGTCAGTTTACCAGGTCACACCTTTTTTTAGAATGTTATCCCTGCAATAAACTATGTATTAACTTTAAACCCCCAAAACTCAAAGTTATTCCCGGTTGCTTCTCATCTTTGATCTTAAATTTTGAGCAGTCACTACAAGTTAACAGATAAGATGTAGAAATCAAAGCACTCTAACTTTAAAGATGTGTTTCAATAATTCACCATCAGGAGCTGCAGCAACTGAAGGCAGCTCCGCGTCATGAACCCTCTGCTCCGGCGCTTTGATGACTTTCACGAAGAGTAACTTTTGCATAATCTCCTCCGACCACATCGATCCAAATTACCCGTCGCAATGTTTGTTTGATTTCCCTCGGCAGCCCAAGAATGTGCCGTGTTCCTCCGAAAGACTTCTCCGAAGCCTCTTGTTGTCTTGTAAAGACGTTATCGAGCGAGTCTCGCGGGGGAGCAGAAGAATGCAGCAGAAGCTCGATGACTTTTCCAGATCTTCGGCAGCGACAGCCTGAACTGCTGCGGCAGAGACTCGTGGTCCGGAGCTCCGGACTGTTTTTAATGCTTTTGAGCAACTTGTTGTTTCTCCGTCGCCGACTGTTCACTTCCTGCGTTCGCCCCGATTCCTCGCCCGGCTTCCCAGAGTCTCTGTGTTCGCGCTCGCCATCTGAGAGCGATTTGTTCTCTTGGAGATAGAATCTGTTTCCACCGTTTGTGGACTCAGACGGGGAGACGAAGACTAATTGTGTTGTTGTTGACCCGGAGCGAGAGACTCGAGCGACAGCGGCGCTGCATCCATGTCTTTAGTCACGATACAAATATTTACAGCGTTGGTTCATTTTTTAGTAGCTCGCAGCAGACGTTATATCCTTCGCGCCAAATAAAACAATGCAATCTTGACTTTGACTGAGGACGAGAGGATACAGTCGACTCCAGTTTGGACGTATTTTGGCTCCTTTTAATTCCCCTAATGTCCCTAGTGTCCCTAAAATAGTGAGAGAATCATCAAGTAAGTAAGTAAGTAAGTAAGTAATATTTATTTATATAGCGCTTTTCGAGACCAGGGTCACAAAGCGCTTTAACAATCAAAACAATACTCAAAACAGTACATACTTCAAAGATCAAGACAACACCGAGAACAACATAGGAGTTCGAGAAATTCAAGGAAAAGCCTGAACAAATAGAAACGTCTTAAGATGTTTCTTAAAGGAGTCAGTAGATCCATCAAGCGCAAAGAGAGAGGAAGATTGTTCCAAAGCTTAATTCTTATTGTATCTTAATAAATGTATTTATGTAGCTTTATAAATTGTGTAATGAGATTGTGTGTCACTCGTTCTCTCTCAGCTACTGTGCGAGAAACTTCCGCTACTACTAAAAAAAAGCCTCTATGAATTGAGGTGGGCGATCTCCTGGGGTCGAAGGTCGAACCTGTTGCCTGCTCATCCCAGGTCGACTGTTTGTGTTTGAAGGTAGAATCATTTCACCAGCTGTTTGTGAGAGTGTAGGGGAGGGGTCTGGGTCGGGGGTCGGGGGTCCACAGTTGGTCGGGGCCCTTTGATGTTTGTGACATCACAGCAGGGTTAATTGACGGACGCAGCGACGGGACGGACGTGGCCGACACTCTCACGCTCCTCCCTCGGCGACCCTCTCAGCAGGTCGTCGGGCAAATGTATGTTTTACTTGTTTAGCTTGTCGGTCGTTGAGAGAAAGTCGGCGGCGCGTCACGGCGTGACGGCGGCAGCTGAGAACACGGAGACTCACTTTCACAAAACGTAGTGAAGCGTCGGCAAACATCCGTCCGAACGTGTGTTTCTTCTCCTGCTCTGATCCGGATTCAGAAACATGTCAGCGACACGACAACTTTGATCTTCATGTTGCTCCAACAAAAGATCAACAAGACAATGCATCCTTCAGATCAAACACAGCCGGAGATGATTTCTCGAGTGTGGATCTTATTTTCATCCTCAATTACCCAGAATCCTTCCTCAGACCGACCTTCTGCCGGGTCCTTGTTACAAGCATGTTTGTGTGCGACACGCTGGTTATTTCGGTCATGTGTGACCTTGAAACATCACCAGAGACGGAGGCGAGCAGCTGAAGCAGGTGAGGAATGTGTCACATGACTACAATAAAACAACAACAATACCTTCACGTGTGCGAGCCTCGCTGAAGAGGTTATTTCAAATCCTCGCAGGAGCGATTTAAAGGAACATTTTTGCGAGTTTGGCCGTGACATGAAGACCACAGAAGTTTTTTTCCCATTAAACAAACAAGCATTTGTTGGATTG